>NC_068365.1:20527332-20584832 GCF_020536995.1 Dreissena polymorpha
CTTGCCTCGTGTTTATCTTTATTTAGATGACTCGTTGAATAAATTCAATACAAAATGACCACGAATCTAAGATTATATTTATATTATAACAAACTCATTTTCTTTATATGTTACGCACTTATCACGGTTTATTCACATTGTAAAAGAGTTTAACTGAAGAATTTTGCTGGAATTATTGCGTCATTTCGTCACAAAATGACGTCATTTCACAATTATATAACTAGTAGGGCTGCAACGGATATCCGAAATATCCGAGATTCGCGGATCCAAACGAGGATTTGCGGATCTAACCGCGATTGGTTTCGAATCCGGATCTTATTTGAGTTTAACATTTCCTTTGTGGTAATTGATTCTTTCGCGTTAATACATTTCGTTAAATTGTTTCATTGTTTGAAAGGCTTACTGGTACGTAGTTTGTCACGAGTTTCGATACTTTTTCGACAAAAACACAGTCTACTTTCGTTTTCGATGGTACAAAATGGCGCAGAAGAAAATTCACGATGCACCTAAACAATTAAAATCCTCGGAGTGGAAGCATTTTAGGTTTTATGAGCATACTTATTCTGGCTTATAAGTGGTCGTTACAATGTATTTTATTGATACTTATTGCAGTTTGCGTGTAATGCGTTTATTGCTTGTAAAAATACAGAGTTTTTCATATTGTATATGACTGACATAGATAAGACATTATTATTAATATTTGTCGATAAAATGCTTACACCTTTTCGTGTATGTGGGATTTTGATAGTTTTTGAGAAATTTGCGAAATCTTGACCCGGGTATAAAAGTTTGTTCAAACAACTTAAGTCCCTTTTGTGTTGTCATCTTCTTAGTATTTGTTTTTGTTTTTTGTATGTCGTTATTTCTGCTTCCACTACTACTTTTGTGGCTGCAGCTGCATCTACTAATGCTGCTAAAGTAGTATAAATTGTAGAAGCTGTAAAGTTTATAATAATACAAGTTAATTACTTTCTTTCATAAGAAATATATAAGTTCTGGTGTTACAATACATAATTTTGGTTATAGCAATATAAATTATAGTTTATTTTGCGTATTTTTTCTTTCAAATTAGGATTCGAACCGATATTCGATATCCGAGCCCATGGATTCGAATTCGGATCCGATTGAAATTTAGGATTCGCTGCAGCACTAATAACTAGTGTAATAACACCCGTGTAATAAACAAAATTGAGCATTACGTTATTTCACTCCTGGAGCGTTGGTCATGTTATAAAGCTGTTTTTAAATACATTTGAGTATAAAAAAGTGATACCCATAACTTAAAAAACAGCAATCCCCAATTGCCATATTGTGTTAAAATATACAAGTGAAAGCATTTTGTCAGCAGCGATGTGCGCACAAAATTAAAACGAGGTCAGATATGTGAAACAGTCTGACAATGACATACCATTTCATTGCAACTGTCTATAAATTGAATTCGCAACTGATATCATCTTCTAACAAAAAACAGAAATAAGTAGGGATGCTTTGGTGGGCGGCAATGGCTTCTTTTATCAAAACAACGTAAAGCGTTACAATGCATCCTGTTAACGTCTATAATCATTGGAACAGGCAATATAATACAGCAAAAATTGACACTCCAGGAAATGTTTCAGGGGAGAAATGTTTTTCGATATTTCATGAAAAAACTGAAATCACCACCTTCAAACGGTCATTGGAAATCATAAATAATGCGTCACTTCATGTAAAAAATGCAATTTGTATTGTGTGTTCAATATAAAAAAATTCGTTAGACGAGAAACAAATTAAACTTAAGAGTGAGCATTGGAGAAGCTGTTTATCTAAATAATACCATATAAAAATTATACGAGCTAAACGTGAGTTTTTAAGCGATGCTCTGACGATATATAGTAATTACGAAATGTATCTTTGTTTCACATTTTTATACTGACTAATTAATTCAGGACGACAATATTGTTGTTTTGTGTGTATATATATCAATAACTCGAGCTGGCGATTTCTCGAAAACTGGCGATTACTCGAGCATTAAAGGAAGTCCTTAATATTTTCCTTTAATTTCTATATAAAAATACCCGCAATAACTCAAACATACGAGTTGTGAAAACCGCGCAATCAAGCAAACAAAATACGCTTGATTAGGTGTCGCAGTTTGAGAAACACTGCAAATTGTCATCCTTTGAGATGCAGATAAAAGCTATACAGTTTTAATGATAATTAAATAATTACCAGCAATCGATAATTATGATAAAAAGTATGGAATAAAAGAGCGCGTAGCATATAATCCATCAGAATCTCTTAATAAACTGAATAAACTGAATGCCTTCTTGTCATTTGCGCTGCATCATGGCAACACAGAAAGAAAATAGTCTTACAAATTATCAAACTCCTGAGCAATCTAGTGAAGGACCCACTTGTAGGGGATAGTTACATTGTAGATCAGGAAATATTTTTGATTATATGTGTGTTATTTGTGTATGTTGATTAAATTTAATGAATGAATGATTATTCGTATAGTTTAGTTTAGTACTGTAACCTTAAGCGATTTTTACTAAACCTTTTCTTTATCAAGCACCGTCTTACATGTAAATAAGAAGTTTGCGGTCATAAATTAAGCATCACAACCGAAACAGTGAAAACAAATAATACCATGGATCACTCGAAACCTGCGATTACTCGAACATCAGGGTCAGTCCCGTGTTACCTCGAGTTATCGCAGTTTTACTGTATAGCCAAATGGTCACAAACTTGTTGATTTCTTATTTCTATGCAAGAACAGACAGTTGGATAATCAGTTATGAATAAGAATCGGTTTTTTTTCTTACATTCAAACACCGATTCCGTTTCCCTTTTTATCAGAAAGGGTCGCATTATTCAAAAAAGTACATTATTTAGTGCGGGAACAAATCATGACGTTGTATCAATTGCATGCGTCAACATAAATAACAGCTTTTATGTTAACATTGATTATGTGGTTGATATTGCCATGTTGTTTTACACAGTATTCTGGCAGTGTCAATCCGCTTTAACTTGCAGACTAACAGACGGACGATAGGGTGGACTGAAGGATGGACGGAAGAAGAGTATTCCTAAAATACATCATTTTTAATGCAAATGTACTTAGTTTATTTATCTTACTTCATTGTGTGTTAGTACTTTCAGGGATGCGCTAAAAGTGACATTTTCTGTCGTCTTGGTTAATTGTATCTTATATTGTATAGCATCTACATTGTAAATTGTTATTGTGTTATATAAGTAACATCTGAGGAAAATTGCTCACGATGTCTTTTGTTATATAGGTGGAGCAATTAATTTGACGTCGTACTGATAGTTGTTGAACATAAATACGAGTTGTTGATACACACTCATAGAAATAGACAATTTTTTTTATCAGGAAAGATACTTTTTAACATACTTATTCTTTATTATAAGATTAATAAAAATGTGTATATTATGGCACAATAAAATAAATGTATAATTCGGAATATGTATGAGTGATTTGTTAAGAATTACGTGATTTGAATGGTTCGTACTTTTATTTAACACACGGATGGTGATATACAGCATTATTGTCGATGGTGTATAACTTTACCATCACTTGTACTTAAAGCAATTGAGATGATTGTTATTTTGAAGCTCATACAATCGGTAAACTGGTTTTGAAAACACTGGCTATTTAGCTATATGCACGTATTCAAGTATTATAAGTGATCTACTTAAAAAAACACTCATACTCATAACTGACTGCAGGTTGTATTGTATAATATGATTAAGATCATTTTTTCTGAGGTTGTTACAAATTTAAGTGATATTATGGGTATTTTTTACTGTTGAATTGAGCTGAAAAGAATTAACAGGTCAAACGAATTAGTTAAAATGTGGTAACTAACAAACTATCTACAACTCAACTTGCTACCAGTTGTTTATAAAAATATATATTATTTTCGATATTGTACATGACCCAGTCCTCTAAGCCGAAATGATCCGTAAAACAAAATTGTGTCTTTGTGTCGTATGAACGAATCACCATGGAAACTACATTTAGACTCACATCGTACATCGAATCATGTCTGTTGTCAGTTGTCTAAACGAAAGTACGGTTGATATTCAAATGGATTATTTTTCTCTTTCCGGGATATTGTTTTAGTATGTTGATGCTGAATTTACAAATATAAGTGTTTATGAAGTGAAAACACCAAAAATAAACAACGGTTGCGATAGAGAAATATATACTGTTTGATACTCATAATATCACTTTAAGTCAAGACGCTTACTTTCTTTCACGGCCACAAATGAAATAGTATGATTTGCGTTGAAGTCATATTATGAATAAAAATCATTCAGGGAATCGTGTTTTAGTCTTTTTAGCCGTAGCTATAAGATATACAATAAGATATTATTAAAGAAAATATTATATCCGTTAGCGAAACAGATATAATCGACATAAAAGGACACATCAACAAGTATTTACGATCAATTATTCTAACCCTGATACATATTTTTTCCTATGGCGGAATGGAAATAACAAACTTAAAAACTTTTGTCTTCGTTATAAATAATTAACAAAAATACTGATAATTCACGAATTAAAATTTAATTCGTGACAATTAATTTCAGACAAAGTGTCCAATTAAATATTAGTTCATTGTATTATAATATATAGTATTTGATTAATGTTTGATTAAACTGGCCTTGTACATGCTTTATGAATACCGTATTTATCATTTAGCTTAAATATACAAAATGCGCACATCAGTGTACTTTAAACATGAGTAATTGAATTATGTTCAATAATAGTATTCCCACCTATGTATTGATGAATAACCAACTTAAATCAAACAGAATATTGAATAAATAAGTAAGACCCATAAATGCATCTAGTATTTTCGTACTAATATAAAGAAGTGAAACTCCAGCTGCTGGAGTAGTATTGATTTATTATTATAAACAATTAGTAGTTCCTTTATTTAAGGCAAGTGACCGATTGCCCAAACAGTACAAAACAGCACAATACAGCACAGTACAAAACAAAATAAACACAAATAAGAATAAAGCTGGGGTCACCGCCTTGGAACGGTCAATGCAAAGCATTGGGGGTTTAAACCGGTTTTGGAGCGCTCAATAATTAAGTAATTTAAAACCAAACAGAGGAGAGGGCGGTGGGCAGGTGAACTTGTTTGAAAGTCGAACGTTATCAATAATATACGGAAATCCGTGGGTTATAATGCACCACATTCTTGCAGATGCAGTTTTTAAACATATATAGCTGCATAGCAGTTTCGATTTTATATCTTTTGAGATGAAATTAGTTTTGTTTGATAATCGGAATCAACAGCATAAGGATTTCATTTGGATGTTTTTGTTCTGGAGAACATTTTATGGCATTTCCATTTCTATTTTACGACCTATGTACAGCAGGTGAGCCATAAATATAAGTGTGGATTCATATTGAGATTCTGCGGAAGTTCAAGTGTTTAGAATCGCATTTTAACATGAAATGTGTTGTTTTAACCTATTCTTACTTTCTGAAATATCTTAAATTCCGGTCAACTATATTAATAAATATATCTTTATTATTGAGTGCAGATACTAATGTTAACTAAGGAATACGTTTGCATCGCCATATCAAACAATATGAATGTGTTTGTGTATGTTATCTGATTATTGCAGATAAATACTGTGCCCAATTAATATGATAATATGTATGTAAACGGATACAATAATTTTGGTCTGTTATATGGGAGAAGTCAATTTCTTTAGATCACTTACTAACAAAACTATCAAATTGGGA
This sequence comes from Dreissena polymorpha, assembly GCF_020536995.1. Classification (NCBI taxonomy): domain Eukaryota; kingdom Metazoa; phylum Mollusca; class Bivalvia; order Myida; family Dreissenidae; genus Dreissena; species Dreissena polymorpha. The sequence goes on from NC_068365.1 coordinate 20,533,103, forward strand.
AACAAGTCATTGAAAAAGATACTTGCGCTGACATTGTTTGATGATTATCTAATCTAAACTTGTAAAACCTTGTTGACATCACGCAACAAGTATTTCAATGGGTAATTCAATGATTTGAATTGATTCGCGATATGACTATTTATATATATTAAAATCGAGTTGTGATCGGCGTATGGCGCAAAACACATTTAACCTATAACACAAAAAATATTTAACGATATGTTTGAACGATCTTTTAGACGTCATTGCGTGAATATTTAAACCTAATCTTTACTAACGCAGTGACCTTAAGCGTGCATAATACGTGACTTTGAGTGTATAGTTCACAACCAATCTTATGTCATGATAATGTAATTAAAGCGGTTGAATAATGGTGCTATGTGTTTCAATATTTTCCTAATAAATGTTTAAAGGTGAAATTCAATTAAAACATTATTAACAACCACGTGCAAATGAGCCAAAACTGTATTTGCAAGTTTATTTTGTCGAAAATTGATGAGGTATTTTCAAATCTACTGTATTAGCATAATGTTTTTGAGAAGCAGACGTTAATGGGACTAAATGAAAATGAACACGATACAAGTTATTATAAATATATAAGAGCGATGTTTACCACGACCTTAATGGCACTGTCCGTAAGATGTATATGTATGTTTTTGTGTGTCAAATTTGCAAATGAGGTCATTGGTCCCAGAATACTTTAAAGTTGGGTTGCGGAGGTTAGTTTCGGGATAGTATTGGTACATTTTCAGAAACGATATTTGGACTTTAAGTGTTAGATTCAAGTACTTGGTTCACTGAACATAAACATAATTCAATAAATGTTTAACAATATGTGCCCGTGTTATTACACTCTAGGCTCTTATTTCTGCTTCAAATAAAGATTCCTTTTAATGAATTGTGCTGTTATTTTGAGTACAAAGAAATCCGTGCGATTTACATTGGAATTTAAGAACATAAATACAAATCAAAATAAAATAATTATATTATATAATGAATATTCAATTCCAGCTACAGACACATAACCTTAAAATAAGATATACAAGGCATTGAACGTCAAATTAAATAATGCTGAATTGATTAAACAGAGTTATATTCATGAACTACTAATGTTATGGCTTAAAGAGGGTAATTTTACTATACGAATTATAGTATATATACACAAAGATATGATGATGTTTCAGATACGATCAGTCTAGGATAGCATATTGAATAAGTAGTATAGTATTATACTCAACATGTGCACATGCATTCACAGTTACTATGAAAGTTATATGATTAACTGTTTATACGAAATGTAATATATGTTTTATTTGCTCCAGTATGCTCTTGTTAATGAGACACTTGATGGGAGAAATTAATTTTAAATGATTGATGAAAGTGCTGATATATATTGCCAGTGAGTTGCATTACTTAGTTAAAATAGAGTTGTTGCATCAACTGTGTAAGTATCCGCATTCATTGAAAGCACTTTACACATTACCTGAAACTGCCCTAACCTACTAAAGTGTTAAGATCCTCTAGAATTGAGCGACCGGCCTTGAAGGGCCAGCTATGTTACAACCTGAAGTGTAATAACGACCTGAATTGTAATAAACTTTATTACATTATTACAATTGCGTGACAACCTGAATTGTAATAACGCCCGAAAGTGTAATAAACTTTTTTCTTGCTTTAAAATTGCATCTGATCGCATTTCCAAACACAGATTATTGCAAAATATAATGCATACATGGATATAATATATATATATTAATAGGGTAATACGACCTATGAATGACAAAAGGTGTTCTCATACAAACTCAATTGTAATAAAGTTATTACATTATTACAATCGCGTGTCGACCTGAATTGTAATAACGCCCGAAAGTGTAATAAACTTATTTCTTGGTTTAAAATTGCATCTTATCGCATTTTAAGCACATATTTTTGCAAAATATAGTGTATATATGTATATAAAAATGTATCTTAATAAGGTTATACGACCTATGAATGACAAAAAATGTGTTCTCATACAAAACCAATTGTAATAAAGTTATTACATTATTACAACTGCTTATCGACCTGAATTGTAATAACGCCCGGAAGTGTAATAAACTTATCGTTTGGTTTAAAATCGCATCTTATCGCATTTTCAAACACAGATTATTGCAAAATATAATGCATATATGTATATAAAATATATATTAATAGGGCAATACGACCTATGAATGACAAAAAATTTGTTCTCATAGAACCTCAATTGTAATAAAGTTATTACATTATTACAATTGCGTAACAACCTGAATAACGCCCGAAAGTGAAATAAACTTTTTTCTTGCTTTAAAATTGCATCTGATTGCATTTCCAAACACAGATTATTGCAAAATATAATGCATACATGGATAGAATATATATATTAATAGGGTAATACGACCTATGAATGACAAAAAGGTGTTCTCATACAAACTCAATTGTAATAAAGTTATTTCATTATTACAATCGCGTGTCGACCTGAATTGTAATAACGCCCGAAAGTGTAATAAACTTATTTCTTGGTTTAAAATTGCATCTTATCGCATTTTTAAGCACATATTTTTGCAAAATATAGTGTATATATGTATATAAAAATGTATCTTAATAAGGTAATACGACCTATGAATGACAAAAAATGTGTTCTCATACAAAACCAATTGTAATAAAGTTATTACATTATTACAACTGCTTATCGACCTGAATTGTAATAACGCCCGAAAGTGTAATAAACTTATCTTTTGGTTTAAAATCGCATCTTATCGCATTTTCAAACACAGATTATTGCAAAATATAATGCATATATGTATATAAAATATATATTAATAGGGCAATACGACCTATGAATGACAAAAAGGTGTTCTCATTCAACCTCAATTGTAATAAAGTTATTACATTATTACAATCGCGTGACAACCTGAATTGTAATAGAGCCCGAAAGTGAAATAAACTTTTTTCTTGGTTTAAAATTGCATCTGATCGCATTTCCAAACACAGATTGTTGCAAAATATAATGCATACATGGATATAAAATATATATTAATATGGCGATACGACCTATGCATGGCAAAAAGGTGTTCTCATACAACCTCAATTTTAATAAAGTTATTACATTATTACAATTGCTTGTCGACCTGAATTGTAATTACATGGTGTTAGTTACAGTCTTGGAAGTATTTTCATGTTGAATTCACACTCATGATGCAGACTGCATGCTTATAAGCTCTAGGTATAAATAATGACTGTGACTAAAGATCTAAAGAATCTTAGACTTAGTGCTAATTTATTACAATCTAATACAAGCAAGAAAGTAAGGTACTGTATGATTGGTGGATGAGAGATAGATATGATTGGTCAGTGATGTGTGTGGGTGTGACTTGGTATTAGGGATGAAAAGGTTTTCAAAGGGGAGAAAGTCAGTGAGATGTTACGAAGAAACAGTTAGAGAGTCAGTTGGAAATAAAATTAGAAGTTAGAGAGTCAGTTGGAAATAAGTTAGAAACAAGTTATACAAAAATGAGTTTGGGATTGGATAGAGTTCGGAAAAGGCAGATAATAGAAGAGAGGAAGGAGGGAAATATAGGAAGATGTAATAATGTGAATAATGAGACTTATGAATAAATAAAAGTGTAAATGCAGCAAGCGAGTTGTGTTGTGCTTCTGATGATAAGGCACAGTTTCTCCCGGTCCGGTTACACTTCTTCTCTTTTGTGCCACCTGTTATGCACTAATTGTTGTTAAAAAGTGACCCATTTAGTATAATGATGGATTATTCTACCCTATTGATGTATTCCTTTCCTCCAAATGTATGTTTTCCATTTTAACATGTTTGGCGCACTTAAGTGTTTTTGCGCCCTAAAATGTAATTAACTATTGTATTTGTTGAAAATTTCATATAAAGTGCTATAACAACAGGACCGTTTCAATAAACATCGAAGTACACATTTACGATACGATACCTTTTTCGAAGATACATAATTGCTAAAGTCCATATCATACGATTATAAATTTTCAGTACTTAATTAATAACATTGGCATCTCAAGCGCCGTATATATTTGACGAGCATGGCGAGGTAGTTCGTCTACTTATTAAGATGACAAAATTCTCTCGGAAGTTAAAATTATCGTACGTTCGTTTTTGACAGAACTGTAATAATCTGTATTATACAACTGCAATCGTTTGTTACTCTTACCCTGATGTGTAATAATGTTCGTTCTTGGTAGAGACGGTATGTCTTGATGCTCTAAACTTATTATACTTTAGACTGTAAAAAAAATAATAAAAAAGGAATATAAATATTGAAATGCTACCATTGAATGATACAAACATGATATGATACTCGACGGATTTTACAATAAAGAAACTAAAGATGCTCCAGCAGTATTGCGTGCACTGCATGATAAAAACAACATACACCGTTAAGTATACATTATAATACAAAAGCTGGGATGACCGGCTTTGAACGGTCAATAAACACGATTAAGCAGTCTTTAAATGTATTATACACATAACAGTTGATTCTCGCACTGCAATATTATGCAACAACAATAAAATACTAGTAAACGTTTTTTGTTCTGATTGAATCGTTCCAACACACAATATCAAGCAGTGTAGCTCCATTTACTCTAGCAATATTCCAATTGTACAGAGATACATGATCCTTCATTTATTGCAAGACCAGTTGTTAAGATCAGCACGGCATAGCAGCTTAAAATCCCAATAGAATAAAGCTTATAACGGCCAATTGTAAGCACTTGGAGTGACCAATATGTAAAGAATGCCAAGAACAGTACTGTATCTAAAACATTTACTCTGTTCATCATACTATGGTACAGGAAATATGGAATACATAAAGTAGCGAAATGTGAAATGTTTGGTGTTAGCCATGTACCCTTTATGCAGAAACCCAGTATCTGCCTAATGGGAACATGCTTCTCTCCTAACCACGTAGAGGTCCCAAACAAAGAGGATTTTTTTTTTTTTTTTTTTTTGCGGGGTGGGTGGTGGTTGGGTGTGTGCGCACTTAAGACCATGTGATAAGATGAACTTCCAACGAAGTACTTGCTACTATTGAAATATAAATTCAATAAATAATGTCGGGTTTTCATCGTTTTGGAATTTTCATATCATGTTTATTGCAGTTATGACTATGAGCCATTCTTCACAAAACAGAAAGCGTATGAAAAACCGAAAGCATTGATTATTTGAAATAGTACAAAATATGCATTTGAAGAATTTAAAAAATGGACTTAATGTTATTTTGAATATCTTTTTTGGGGGGAGTGGGGCTGGGGTGGGCGTGGAATTCCGCGGGTGTGCCATGTAAAAACGAAACATTCAGTAATATTTACCAATAAGAGAGCTGGTATAAAACACCCCTTTGATTTGGGTGCATTGGCAAAATTTTACCACAGATACTTCCTCTGTCTTATTTTCATGTAAGAAGAAACTGTGAAACGATGCACATACTCAACTATTACCTTCACTGCCAGGTTACGTCACGTAACTCGTACCAGTTGTCTCCAATGGCAAACAACCAAAGCCAGGCATACCGCCACCTCGGCCCAGCAAATCTAAGGAGTGATCTTACGCCAAGAATGACGCCACTTCTACGCCCGAATTTGCGCCTTAATCGCGCTACACTGACAGGTCGTGGAACAGTGGGCATTAGTGAAGGACTAAGTAACATGCGTCTATAGCCAATGGAGCGAACTATTTCTGCAAAATATAGCGAAACACGTTGCAATGTGTAGCGCATATAAGGATAAAGAGAATTGTAACCATAACAATTTCTCGTAAAATCTCATTCGGAAGGTAAGGTCTTTCAAAGGAAAGATCCACACTTTCCTCGTCAATGTGATTGATTTCTCTTGGTTCTGATTCAATACCATTTTCAGGTGTATCGATTGTGTCGCTCTCGGTTTCTGTCGGTTCAGGTTCCCGATTGATAGAATGTGCGGATTCATTTGTATTGCCATCTTCGTTTTGTCTTGATTGGTCTTCTGTCTCGATTTCATGCATACGAATGTCTGTTTCGGTAACACTCGATCCCGTTTCATTGTGAAACGTTCGTAGCAATCTCTGTTTGTACGATTCTTCCAGACCTAAGGAAACATAGTGTTCGCAAATGTTTTCAGGAAAGTAACCCAATGTAAAACAGGCGATATCTTCTGCATATTCTCCATCGTTAGACACCAGTCTTGTGTGATCAATGCCTTCCGAATTTAGTATGAGGAACTGGCAGTTCAATTCTCTTGAAAGGGCAACAAGAGTGAGGTGGTCTCCGTATGTTTTTGGTTGTCTCATACTTTCCAAGTACTGATACATATCTTCTTGGACAAAGTCTCTGTAGTAATACCTGTGCCTTTCAAGATGTGTAACGGCATTTTCGCGCAGGCTAGCGGCGTTTTGGTACAAACCAACTCTTGTCAGTTGATGGCTTATGGCATTAGTTTAGTTTAAACCTATTTATTTTAGCTCGATTGCGTCGAAAGCCTTAGGCTTATATAAACGCTCTCGAGTCCGTTTCCTGGGCCTAGAACCAGTACTTGGTGTCTTTGGGGGAGATCTAAAGAACGCTCCCACGGTGGGGATCGAACCCGTGACCTCCCGGTCGCAAGGCGGACACCATATCCATTACATTATGGCATTAAATTGGCAGTCTCCGTCACCTTCAGGGTTATAAATAATTCTTGACCTGTTTTCGTTCCATAATTGCAACTGTTCATGTACAGCTGTACTGACAGGGTTTTCTAATTGATCGTCTTCTGTTTCATTGCTCGCATTACTTCGACTATTATCGTCTTCACTGCAAACGTTGTCGCTATGAAGAACAACATAGTACTTTCGTTTATGTTGGCGTTTTTGCCCCATCAATTGAAACTCTCTTATCGACCATTTTCTCCGTCTGTGTTCTTCTTCGATCGTACTACTGGTGATGTTTTCAATGCTTAGCCATCTGCTGTGAGTTACGTTTTCATTGTCACGATATTTGACAAGGTTCTTGTCAAACGCTTTGTTCCTTTTCAAAACTACACCACGAAGAATATACTCCTTATATGGAACCCTCCAGACACCGAAGGGATATTTTAATAGGACTTTGTCTCCTTTTTGATATATGGAGCATGCTTTACTTTTCCAGATTCATTGACATCAACGTTTCTGCCAAAATAAATGTTGAATGGCGTTTGATAAGCTAGCACTTCCTTGGGTTGTCGATTCATAGCGGCGGCTACGTCTTCAAGACTTTCCACCCAATTATAGCCAGTTCTGGCCTTTTTCATCATATCATATCTGATCTTTGACCGTAGGATTCTGTTTTGTCGCTCTACTTTTCCCTGACTCTGAGGATGGTAAGGACGGCTCTTATTGACTTTCACTTGTTTTTCCCCAAAAACCGCTTGACATTTCTCAAAAATTCAGGTCCATTGTCACTTTGGAGAATTTGCGGGTACCCATTCTCTGAAAATACAGACTTTAATGCTCTTGCAACGTGCTCGAAGGATTTGCTTTCAAGGGGGCGTAGAAAAAACAAACCTTGAAAATACATCAACAATTGTAAGAATGTATTTATACGTTGTGCCAGAAAATGAGATTTCTTTCATTTTGACCAAGTCTATCTGAACTCTTTCAAATACGTTGCTGGCATGAATCGGCTTAATTGGTGGTTTGTTTGTAAATTTAGCATTGATTTCGCCATGCTTGTGATGCTTTGTCAAAACACGTCGCACGTTGGTCTCACAGACTGATGTATATTTACTTTTCAAAGAATATGCAACAGCTCTTGCGTCAGCACCCTTTGTTTCTTTAAATTTGTGTTTGACTATGTTTTAAACGGCAGATTTGCGAACAACTAGCTTTCCATCATGAAGGAGATTTTTTCCCTGTAGAGACAATCGTTGCTTATTCCTCCAAAACATCACGAGGGCGCTTTTTTCTACTGCACTTCTTTCAGAAACCTTTCGTTGGTACTTACCCTTAAGCAACTCAACAAGGGTGTTATAAGTAGCATCGTTAACAGGTCTCATGTTATTTCAAATAAATTATTTATTAAGATCGGACATGAAAACGTGTATTATAGAGACCATGACCGAGAAATATGATAGTTTAACAGTTAACTGTTTCCGAGCGAGGTTCCCGGCCTGCGCGATCATTTCAATAAGCGAGCGGGGAAACAACGCACTTCCGTTGCATTTTAAAATGGCGAGTGGCTTACCTTGTTAATAATTATATACATAGTCGAACTATCTTTTTTTAAGAGGACGTTTTGTCGGAAGATTTTTATTGATTTAGTATGTGTATGCATTAAAATAAACAGGTTTATAAAAATCACGGCTGCAGCTGCATTAAAAAAAAAAGTCACGACGTATAGTCGAATGATTGAGTCATTGCCATCGAGCGCCTGTGGTCGTTCCAGCAGTGGAATCGCTACCTCACTTTAAAGTTTATCATGGTCAGTTCGCGGTCAGTGTGTATGTATGTCAGAGTTTATTTACAGGTCATCGCTGCTTCTTCACGACTGCCGTATGTGCTGACCTGTACTCCATTCCTTGGTCAGTACAGGGATAGTTATATAATATAGACGGTATCGCGTGAACTAGGTGAACTGGATTTTTATTTAGACCAGATGTTAAATTAAGATATTTGCCGATATAATTATGGTATCTTAATAATAGATTCTTAATGTGCTTTCAACATAACCATGATAAATATTATTTTGTATTAATTTAACAAGAATTATCCCACCATATTGACCAATGTCTTAAGAATAAGCGAGATGATTCCCGGTACTGTTAATAATGGAACCAAAAAGCAATGCCCGACAAACCACTAAACAGGGTTGTCCGAAGAACGCGCGAATAAATATTTAAAATATGTACGGATACTTCGCGTGTGGCCGGTTGACTAACATGTTTTAATTTCACTTCCAGTCTTTTTTTTGTGTCTATAGATTTATGATCAGCAATATGTAATAATGTAAAATAAACTTCGCAAACTACGCGTAACATCACGTACTGCGTGAAATGCAGCTAAGAACTGCACAGAAAAAGACATATGCTATCTTCGATTTCATTCATTAAACTCTTTAATTTCCACCAACTCCAACCACAATCAACGCCGTATATCTTTTTTTTAAAAGATATTTCTTGTTTATAGATTAAGAAGGAAAACGGATTTGGTTACGGTATCACGATCGTCTCGGTTATTTATTTAAAAAAAAATGAAAGAAAATGCCTTTTTAGGTCTTGAACTCAATAACGAATTGAAATATTGGTTATACATATTTATTTTATTCAAGGTTTAATATAATACATACTGAAGTGAGTATTGATACCGCGCGGTTTATTTGTCATACCTGAGAAATGTACGATGGATTCATAATTTTGAAAACACTAGGGATTTGTTTGTAGTTAAATTATATTTAAGTGTGCAACACCAAAAATAACAAAAACAATTGTGAACAGAACAGGGTTTTATATATTTATTCATTCATTCATCCGTCAATTCGTCCGATCGTTCGTTCGTTCATTCGTTCGTTCGTTCGTTCGTTCGTTCGTTCGTTATTTCGTTCGTTCGTTCGTTCTTTCGTTCGTTCATTTATTTATTCATTCATTATGATTCATTCATTTTTTTATTAATTCATTCATTCATTTCTCTGTCCGTCCGTATGTTCGTTCGTTTGTTTGTTTGTTTGTTTGTTTGTTTGTTTGTTTGTTTGCTTATTTATTTATTTATTTATTTATGTATTTATGTATTAATTTATTTATTTATTTGTAATAGTTAATTCATTCATTCACTCACTCACTAACTCACTCACACACTGACTCACTCACTTACTCACTCACTCACTCACTCACTCACTCATTCATTCATTCATTCATTTATTTATTTATTCATTCAGTCCACCGTACGTTTGTTTGTTCGTTCGTTTGTGCGCTTGTGCGTTCATGCGTTTGTTCATTGGTTCGTTCATTCCTTTATTTATTAATTTATTAATTAATTTTGTTTTGAACTTTAAACCTTTATTAATTGATTAAATGCAATTCTTTTCTTTATAAATATCTGTGTGTAAATAATACTACACAAGAAAATGTTAGTATAAAAAACGTTCCAAATTGAAATACCGTCAATAACTAAAAAGTATATATTTAATAGAAGCGCGATAAAACCATCCCGGTCATTCATTAAGATGCTTAAACGTATTAAATTGATACAATTATTTACCATAATGTATGTCTATGTTCTTGTGTGTACATTTAAAACTTGTTCTTATGTAGAAGTCTTCAGGGAAATATCATTTGTGAAGTAATATTGGTGCTTTTCACAGTTAAATACAAGTTTAAACTGTCAAAGACGAGAACATATTTCAAGGCACGTTATGAAAGAACTAAGTAATTTTGCGCAAATTCGGTTTCTTATTTACAGCACATACTGCATGTGAAATAAATATTCGCTAGCGAAATATCTAATGGGACAGAGACGCAATTATATTATATTCCTGTATACGGTTTTTAGTCTGAAGTTATCTGTTCACCTTTAAGTAAGACATAAACTGCCTCCATGCAATGCGAATTAATTGTTTTATTATTTATTTAATTTTATTTGTCGTCCTCATTAAACTCGCGGTGTTCTTTGTTTCTTCCAGAAAATCAATTCTTCGACTTTCATGTCGTCTATACTCTTCAATTTAAAAGTCAACGGCGCTATTTTCAGATGTTTATTTCAAAATTGGAATCCATGCTATTTTGCATATGCTGTATAAACAATACCCCCAATAAAACAGCGGAAGTCTGCACTGTGTATTAGCAACCCACTGCGTTGATCCCTTTCTTATCCTTTTGAGCGTCAGGTTATCACACACAGATCAGAGATCGGCCGGTTCCCCTCATAACTTAGTCTGACTTAAATTTTCTGTCGTAAAGTATTGTGGTTATATTTTTCATTAAGAAAACGCAAGAAGTCATACATGTATGATTAAAATGTGTGGAAAGACAACTGCGTCTTTACAACAAAATATTTATCGCTTCCATTATCGTAGTTAAGGTATGTTAACAGCTATTTTAACAATTAATGTAATTTCATATCTTAAAAATAAAGACAGCCACACCTGAGTTAATTTATATACTTTTTTTATATAAATTGCAACATAGAAAGGGTCAGAAAAATAAGCCGTGACATTTGTTTTCGAATTTTCGTATTGCGTAACAATAGAAATAACGGTTATCACCACTATTAAAAGCGGCCTAATCATATTTCGGGTCCGATTAACAGGATTTTGTAGCATGACACACCCACATCAAAAACCCTGTTAACACGAGATGTCATAAAGTACCCAAGACCCCCCTCCTGCTGCTACGAAACGATCAATTTTTAACCTTCATCCATCATTTATGTAATCATTGTTTTAACGTGGCAGCATTAACATAATATGCATATTATATAATATAAAGTACAAATAATCATAAAAAATATATCAAACATAAAATAACAAATTAAAATAAAAAAATAAAAATGATGATGATGATGATGATGATGATGATGATGATGATGATGATGATGATGATGGTGGGGGTGGTGATGATGATGATGATGATGAATGTGGTTATGATGGTGGTGGTGATGATGATGATGGTGGTGATGATGATGATGATGACGATGATGATGATGATAATGATGATGATGATGATGATGATGATGATGATGATGATGATGATGATGATGATGATGATGATGATGATGATGATGATGATAATGATGATGATGAAGATCATGAGGACGATGATCATGATGATGATGATGATGATAGTCTAAAGGCCTTAGAATCAAAGACAATTATTAAATAACGAACGAACGAACGAACGAAGTAACGAACCAACCAACGAATGAACCAACGAACAAACCAAAGGACAAAAAACGGACGGACGGACGGGCGAACGAACAAACAAATAATAAATAATTAAAAACATAAATCATTAAATAAATAAAAATGAATGAGTGAATGAATGAATGAGTGAATGGGTTAGTGAATAAATGAATAAATTAATAAATGCAAAAAATGAATACAAAAATCAATGAATAAATGAATACATTAGTAAATGAATAAATGAATAAATGAATTAATGAATGAAAGAAAGAAAGAAAGAACGTGCGAACGAAAGAACAAACCAATGAACAAATGCACGAACGCACAAAAACGCACGAACGAACGAAAAAACGAACGGACGGACGGACTGAATAAATGAATAAATAAATGAATGAACGAACGAACAAACAAACAAACGAACAAACGAACCAACGAACAAACTAACAAAAGAACGAATGAGCGAAAGAGCGAACGAGCGAACGAGCGAACGAAAAGAACAAACCGAAGAACGAACAAACAAATCAATGAACAAACGCACGAACTCACAAACGAACGCACGAACGAACGAGCGAACAAACGGACGGACGGATGAATGGATGAATAAATGAATAAATAGATAAATAGATAAATGAATAAATGAAAACAAACGAATCCCTAGTGTTTTCAAAATTATTAATCTATCGTACATTTGTCATGAATGACAAATAAACCACGCGGCAACAAGATTCAATTCAGTATTTATTATATTCAATCTCAAAATGTTCCGAATTCCTTAAATAAAATAAATATTTATAACCAATATTTAAATTCTTTATTGAGTTCAAGACCTAAATATGCATTTTCTTGCATTATTATTTTAATAAATAATCGAGAAGATCGCGATACCGTAGCCTATTCCGTTTTCCTTCTGTTTAGTTATAGAACTTTCAGCAAGGTTATCTATCGAAATGTTATGGCGTTAGCCTCTTACCCCATTCCAAATGGTATGATGGTAATACCATTGCCTGTCCGTACAACGTAATTCCGTTAACCTACGGCCTGTTGAACAGAACAACTCGAGTCGTATCGGGTGAGATACAACATTTTAAATAACTCTTTTGACCAGTAATTCTTTTCAGCTCAATTCAACAGTGAAAAATGCATCTTATATCACTTTAAACCAAGAAATAAGTTTATTACACTTTCGGGCGTAATTACAATTCAGGGCGACACGCGATTGTAATAATGTAATAACTTTATTACAATTGAGTTTGTATGAGAACACCTTTGTTGTCATTCATAGGTAGTATTACCTTATTAAGATACACTTGTACATACATGTATACACTATATTTCGCAATAATATGTGTTTGAAAATGCGATAAGATGCAATTTTACACCAAAAAATAAGTTTATTACACTTTCGGTCGTTATAACAATTCAGGTCGACAAGTAATTGTAATAATGTAATAACTTTATTACAATTGAGTTTGTATGTGAACACCTTTTTTTGTCATTATAGGTAGTATAACCTTATAAATATACATGTTTTATATACATGTATACACTATATTTTGCAATAATTTGTGTTTGAAAATGCGATCAGATGCACTTTTAAACCAAGAAATAAGTTGATTACACTTTCGGGCGTTATTACAATTCAGGTCGACACGCGAGTGTAATAATGTAATAACTTTATTACAATTGAGGTTGTATGAGAACACCTTTTTGTCATTCATAGGTCGTATTGCCCTATTAATATATATTTTATATCCATGTATGCATTATATTTGGAAATTATCTGTGTTTTAAAATTCGACAAGATGCAATTTTAAACCAAGAAATAAGTCTATTCCACTTTCAGGCGTTATTACAATTCAGGTCGACATGCGATTGTAATAATGTAATCACTTTATTACAATTGAGTTTGTATGAGAACACATGTTTTGTCATTCATAGGTCGAATTGCCTTATACAGATACATTTTCATATACATGTATACACTATATTGTGCAAAAAATGTGTTTGAAAATGCGATAAGATGCACTTTTAAACCAAGAAATAAGTTTATTACACTTTCGGGCGTTATTACAATTCAGGTCGACAAGCGATTGTAATAATGTAATAACTTTATTACAATTGAGTTTGTATGAGAACACCTTTTTGTCATTCATAGGTCGAATTACCTTATAAAGATACATGTTCATATACATGTATACACTATATTGTGCAAAAATATGTGCTTGAAAATGAAATAAGATGCACTTTTAAACCAAGAAATAAGTTTATTACACTTTCAAGCGTTATTACAATTCAGGTCGACGCGCGATTGTAATAATGTAATAACTTTGTTACAATTGAGTTTGTATGAGAACACCTTTTTGTCATTCATAGGTCGTATTGCCCTATTAATATATATTTTATATCCATGTATGCATTATATTTGGAAATAATCTGTGTTTTAAAATGCGACAAGATGCAATTTTAAACCAAGATTTTTTTATTATTTCGATTTCGGGCGTTATTACAATTCAGGTTGTCAAGCGATTGTAATAATGTAATAACTTTATTACAATTGAGGTTGTATGAGAACACCTTTTTGTTATTCATAGGTCGTATTGTCCTATTAATATATATTTTATATCCATGTATGCATTTTATTTTGCAACAATCTGTGTTTAGAAATGCGATCAGATGCAGTTTTAAACCAAGAAAAAAGTTTATTTCACTTTCGGGCTCTATTACAATTCAGGTTGTCACGCGATTGTAATAATGTAATAACTTTATTACAATTGAGGTTGTATGAGAACACCTTTTTGTCATTCATAGTTCGTATTGCCCTATTAATATATATTTTATATCCATGTATGCATTATATTTTGCAACAATCTGTGTTTGGAAATAAAATCAGATGCACTTTTAAACCAAGAAATAAGTTTTTTTACACTTTCGGGCTGATATAACAATTCAGGTCTACACGAGATTGTAATAATGTTATAACTTTATTGCAATTGAGGTTGTATGAGAACACCTTTTTGTCATTCATAGGTCGTATTGCCCTATTAATATGTTTATTATATCCACGTATGCATTATATTTGGAAATAATCTGTGTTTGGAAATGCGATCAGATGCAATTTTAAACCAAGAAAAAAGTTTATTACACTTTCGGTTGTTATTACAATTCAGGTTGTCACGCAATTGTAATAATGTAATAACTTTATTACAATTGAGGTTGTATGAGAACACCTTTTTTGTCATTCATAGGTCGTATTGCCATATTAATATATATTTTATATACATGTATGCATGATATTTGACAATAATCTGTGTTTGATGCGACCAGATGCAATTTTAAACCAAGAAATAAGTTTATTAAACTTTCGGGCGTTTTTACAATTCAGGTCGACAAGTAATTGTAATAAAGTTATAACTTTATTACAATTGAGTTTGCACGAGAACACATTTTTTGTCATTCATAGGTCGTATAACCTTATAAAGATACATTTTCATATACATGTATACACTATATTTTGCAAACATAGGTGCTTGAAAATGCGATAAGATGCACTTTTAACCCAAGAAATAAGTTTATTACACTTTCGGGCTGTTATAACAATTCAGGTCGACACGCGATTGTAATAATGTTATAACTTTGTTACAATTGAGGTTGTATGAGAACACCTTTTTGTCATTCATAGGTCGTTTTGCCCTATTAATAAATATTTTATATACATATATGCATTATATTTTGCTATATTCTGTGTTTGAAAATGCGATAAGATGCGATTTTAAACCAAAAGATAAGTTTATTACACTTTCGGGCCTTATTACAATTCAGGTCGACAAGCAGTTGTAATAATGTAATAACTTTATTACAACTGGTTTTGTATGAGAACACATTTTTTGTCATTCATAGGTCGTATTACCTAATTAAGATAAATTTTTATATACATATATACACTATATTTTGCAAACATATGTGCTTAAAAATGCGATAAGATGCAATTTTAAACCAAGAAATTTTAAAAAGTTTATTACACTTTCGGGCGTTTTTTTTCAATTCAGGTCGACACGCGATTGTAATAATGTAATAACTTTATTACAATTGAGTTTGTATGAGAACACCTTTTTGTCATTCATAATTCGTATTACCCTATTAATATATATATTATATCCATGTATGCATTAAATTTTGCAATAATCTGTGTTTGGAAATGTGATCAGATGCCATTTTAAAGCAATAAAAAAGTTTATTACACTTTCGGGCGTTATTACAATTCAGGTTGTCACGCAATTGTAATAATGTAATAAAGTTTATTACAATTCAGGTCGTTATTACACTTCAGGTTGTAACACAGCTAACATGCGTGCGGACTTTTGTCTTCGCCACCTGTGTCATATCGTGTGCAGTAATCGATGCAACATCCGAATATTTCAAATAGGTTAATTAAATTCAAAGTATATTACGTCAATGGACACTATTTGAAGGTCCAGTGCCGGTTTTATAACGAAAAATGATATTTTATAAATATGTATATTCTAAAACGAGTGGTTTCATCAAGAGAAATGGAAAAAAATATTAAAATACTAAAAACGATGATCTTGTTTTCCGTAAACCGCCCGGGTATTTCCGCCACCTATTTTGGCTGTGACGTCACATGCACTCAACGTGACGTTGCATGACACGGAAACTTGTCCATTGTTATTACCGATCGAAGCGTGAACACTTCGCGCTTTATGTCAACATTGACACTCAATATCGTGATATGTTAATAAAGTTATTTTTATACAAGTTTTATTAAAAACGTGTGCTTTTTCTGTGTGTCTTTTGCACGACAATCGTTATTCTACTGTCAGTGTGTGTTTTTTTCGGGTGCAACAAACGTGCGGAAAGGGAAACAAGGCACTGTTCGGTTTTGCCAAGGATGATGTTACTCGTAAGAAATGGATTAATAATATATTATACGCCTGTATGTATTAACGGCTAAGTTACAAAAAATAAATTACAGCCTTGCTCTTATTATTAAGAACAAATAGGTTTATCAATGGAACAGCGAAATACAAAATGACAAATACATTTTATTTGATAAATAAACAAACTAAGCTACAGACAAATAACCAACAAAGTATCAAAAATAACATTCTTGTTCTGATATTGAACTCAAATTAATTACTGTCTATTACACATATTATAAAAAGCCATTTTAAAATGGAATTGGAATGGTATTACTTAAAATAGTAATATTATTTACTAACATCATCCATTATGTTATATTGAAATATTCAGATAAATTGAGGAGGATTTGTGCATGGATTGTAATTATTAGTTCAATTTATTTATTTCATAAACAATAACAGCTTGGCATTCTCTGTAATGGGTATCCGAACAATCGCTCCCACAGACAATCGCTCGAACGCTAAGTTTGACAAGGCGGACGTAAGCTCTTAAATAATTTTGACACCACGGCCATTGTTTCATACAATTAGATGCGAAATGTTAAAACATAGTATACGCCGATCAAAGGTTAACACCTATAATTAGCCAGTTCTGTTCTTTGTTCTGTTCGGTTAACACCTATAATAAGCCGAAAATTAAATTTACTTTGTGCGTATTATCATAAATACAAGTTGAACAATATTTCAACTTCTCAAACGGTTTATATAAATAATAATAACAATGTAACGATCTCGAAGATCACTTTCATTTTTTACTCGAATGTCCAGTTTTTAATAGCCTCAGACAATAATATATACATAGACAATGATTGATTTCTAAGTTTCTTATGTTTCAAGAATTTCCATGGCTACCAGTCAAATTGACACCAGTTACCATTGTTGTGTATTAGTCCATACATAGTGTCATGGAGTTTATGGCTATTTGGCTGATGACATGTGACTTATCTGTGGATATATCACAGTTGATTATTTCAGACACAGCATGATTTTAGATAAGAGATTAGCCTAACCCCAATTATATCAACAAACAATCATAAAATGTATTACTATCAGACGAGTGGTTAGCTAACCAAGGGGTGCAGCTCAATGTCATATAAAAGTCCCACTCTGCCCACTTGGGCCTACACCATGCTATTGTTTTGATTATCATGTGATTCTAACGAAAGTTGTATTTATCAATGAATTAATATAATTGTTCACACTATAACTCTTTTATTATAGCTGGAAACAATGTTTTAAATTAAAATTCATGTCATTAGAAATACTAACATTCCTTCCCATTCAGAACCGGTGCAAGTATCCGCTCTATTTTTTTTATTATTAACCAGTGCTTTGTGTAACCAAGTCATATTCAACAAGCTTGTACTGTAGAATAACAATCAACAATTTATTTTTCCCCCGACATGTGCATGAAACACAGTTATGTATTTCTAATCCGTGTTCCCAATACGATGGTTATCTTGAGCATTGACAAAATAAACCTCGCTGTCCGAATCAAAATCATAAAAAATCTGACAAACTGTCGCTAAATTCTGACTCATACATGCACTGTTGAACGGAAAACTCATCATAATCTCTATTATATTCCATTTTCCATCAATTTTTTCTAACTAAAGTTTCGAGAGATAATACATCCGTTCGAGAGATAATTCATCCGAAGCTTTATAATGCCGGTTCGTTATTGAGTGCATGTGACGTCACTCCCGGTTTGAATGAAAATGGCGAGAACATCGGAATGTGTGAAAAATCCCTACTTTGTTCTATTCGTTCTCGCTTATAACACCGTATTTGAAATGAAGTGAGGTGCGAAATAGTTTAGATATGCACTAAATTCGATAAATAGTGGTGTTTTACGGGTTTTTAAAATCTCGGCACGTGAACTTTAAGCCTTTTATTTAAGAACGGTTTCCAGCATACAGTCCAGAGAATCATGCCACGAAAAGCGCTCATTCAGGCTGGTCAGTGCCAACCATATGTACAGTTACAGATATTGGCAAGATGCCGTTTAATGTGTGCTGCGGTCAGCATCCCAGCGTGATAAGGTAATTAAGGGGCCATACAAGTTGGCTGGTATGCCCAAACTTCACAGAATCTGAGGGGCATTGGTAATAGGTTCTTATGTTTGTAGTGAATACAACACTGTGCAGCTGTGTAATACTAGAAACGCAGAACATAAGTTTTAAGAAACATTCGCAATTGAAATAACTCGTTTAACTCGCGATTGAGTTATTCTTCGTTCTAATCGATTCAGTGACTAGTGCTCGTTCACTTATGCTAAATATTAATGTTAATCGCGCCCAATACACAAAACGAAGCACGACAGTGAACATAATTATGATCTCACTGTAATATCCTAAGTGCCATAAATTACAGTTTAATTTCAAGAAAAGAATACGAAAAAAAATGTTTTAAGCCTGTTGGCAACATGTTCCACTGAAACCCTCAAGTCATCCTCATCAGTGTCATACACACATAAAATAATTCAGGAAGAACATGGCAATTTCTCTTCCGTGCACACTGCCAAACAGAACATCCCTTATTTAAAATGAAAACATCACTCCATGCATAACATGTGTAGACACAATGCAAAAACGTGAACGACTGGCCTTGACATATGACATGTTCATAATGTATTTTATATCAATGTTTAATATATGAATTTATCAAATGTTAAATATAATTGCATCTTAAATTTTTGCTGTAAAAGTAAAAAAAGCAAAAAAACTTACATCGTTATAAATTCAATTAAAGAGCGATTCGTTGTGTGTTTAGACACAACATTATTTTCAAAACAGATTTAACAGATTCTAAACAAATGCAGCGGCTCACGGGCGTAGAAATAAATACAAAATATTGAAAAAGGGGGTGAGTGGTATGACAAACAGAAAAGCAGGTTACTGCCTGATCGGTGTATCAGGTTCGGAACGCATCGCCGTTCTTCTATTCTGAGCCTTGAATGGTATATACCAAACGATCGGGCAGTAACATATCTTATTCTATATATTTCGCATATAGTTAAATGTAAATCTAATGATTAGATTAAAGCACTAATGCTGAACAGTTGCGTATGAAATTTGTTTTCCCGTTTAGATTCACATCTGTTATATTTAATGCGCATAACTTATTATGTTATTATAGCAATATTTGATTTAGTGTAATAGAAAACAGCGTAGAAATGTATCTAACACAAGTACCTGTTTTCCTCGTTGTTCTAGACTATCAACTAATCATATATCAAACATCGTCATTACCTGTGCGCATAAGCATGGCAAACATATTAGAGTAATTCATTGGCGGGCAGACCAGTCATGTGTGCTTGTGTCAGAAAGGACAGTTAAAGGATAGCAAGTTAAATTCTTAACAATAGTAATGTATCCAAATACAATAACAAAATACTCAGCACGAACACGTTTCATTACTTTAATGACAAACGAGCGAGTTAAGTATAAGTAATAAAGAAAACAAAACATTTCACATCAAGTAATTGACATGACGCCTTATCTATGATCGCTCCGCCCACTTAATCACGTGGCTCAGCGGGTAGCAAACCTAGACAAGCTAACACCAAAATGGCTTCATGGCCTATATACTGCATGTAGATTAACGCGATATTCCGCATTATTCGCCATATGACACTTGTATAAGGGGTTTGTGTCATTTAGTTATTCTGCGAAATTCAATGCAAAAAAATATTCGTTTATAGAAAACATCAGCTAATTATAACGGGTTTTTCGGTACATGAATTACGCTCTCAAAATCTTGCGCGCTGACCGAAATCGAACCTGTGTATTTGACACGAAATAGCGCTTTAAACTGGGATTTCGGTGAAGTTTTACACGCTTTCTGACACCGAGTGTACCAAAATTCCACATGTTATTACGTATAAAAGTGATATCAATAATATTAAACATTGCTTATGTGACATTTATCAATCACTATAATTGAAAGTGCAAGACAGCACAACAAGTTTGGTCATTGTCATATATAAAGTAGCGCTGTATGAAGGGGAATTCAGTAAAGCAAGCTGTATCAGACGCTGGCGCAGGTACCGACTTCTCCCAAGTTCGGCATTTATTGGTTATATCAGTAATAATACATCTTATTATGTGGCATTTTTCGATTCGATTCTATTAAAATAGAAACATATAATCGTTTTCACTTGTTTCTGACACACACAAAGCTCGATTTATATCGGGGATTTCGTTAAAGTACGCAAAGTTGGTACCAATCTTCTCTATTATTCTACAAGAACACGTGATATAATTCATACTTAATAATGCGTAGTTATTTCTAACATAACATTTCCAGTTTTTTAAATAAATAAATGCTCCATAAGGGTGATCTCGGTAATTCTACACATTGAAGCTTCCACTTGCTCTTGTCAAGACCGCATTTCCGCGTTTGAAATGGTATATATTTAATTAATCTAACTTATGGATACCGAATGTCAGAGTTACATAAAACCTATTCACACCGTTTTTGCCTTATTTCATTTCCGCTTTTTTTAACAAATCAAACGAAACTCGTTGAAAAAAATGAGAACTAGGCATTTGATCTCAAAGGTGGATTAAAAGCGTTTATTGGTGACATCACATGTCTGCACATGTGTAGATACCGTTATTAATATAATATTTCACGTGTCACCTTCTAATAACATGTATAATGGCAATAAAGTGCATTACTATCAGAGTAATAAAACACAGCACAAATTAGGCTTCATGCTGGGTTTTATTTCTCTTTAAGTAAAGCAGATGAACCTCGCTTCTGTATATTAATGACCTAGTAACTGATACAACTATTTTTTTTAAACGTGAAATATTATGTGATAATCAGATCGATAATATAAACTATTTAACTCTTCTAGTATATCCGATAAAAATATATTATAATTGTCATTTACAGTGTTGACGTTCAGTTGTTCGTGGTGACGACCGCATGCATTTATACATCTCTTACACTTCTCAAGATCTCTTTTCGGCTTTGGAAACGATATAAATTAAATGTCACCAACTAATCTTTCAGGATATCGATTGTCCGAGTTACATATTCTCCATCGACACCGTTTAACCATTTTTAATTTACCTTTTTTAAGAGGAAAACAAAAGAAACTCGCTTAAGTAAAAGTGAACCTAAACAAAGCTTGTCTAGAAAATGGCGGACAGTTCGTTGCTAACTAACGCGCCCGATTAATCGATCGCTGATTGGTAGACCAGTTCTTAGATAAGAACTTGATTGACAGGCGGCGTCATGTCAATTGTTTCACTTCTCACAATGTGCCCGATATCTAGAATTGGCAAAAACTTGATAGTACACATGTCAGAATATATAGCACAGAATTTGGCGATGTTATCTGATATATTTCGTTTAACTAAATAAACCGTCTTTGAAACCAACAATCAACGCTGATATCGGCTGCATAAAGAAAGTCAATATTTAATACACAGCTATACACTAAAGAAAGTGTTTATGTGGACGTGTTGTTCATAATGGTTGCATCATGAGGTTTAAGTGCCAGCCGATTCCAACCACTATACACTTTACCGAAGTTTATATGAGTTTAAATACAGTGATTTTACTAAAGTCACAGTTAATATAATATTATGTTGTTCAACATAATATTATTCCTTACATAGTGTACTTGGTATGAACAATTTACAATTTACAATTTAAGACTTAGGCAAATAAATATTACTAAAATTATTTCGACATTATACACTTATGTCACGTCAATCAATACATGTATTTTTTTTTAATAAAGCGATGGTTTTACTTTGTTTCTATTACATTCAATACGAGAAAAATGATACGTAGTGTTTCTTTTATTACTAGAATTCATTACAATTATAAGAAAGACAATTCTTTAAGATCCGCTTTGTTGTACAATTTCTGAACCGTTTATCTAGGTTATTACTTAACATATCTTCCTAAATATTATTTCAATACGAGGCAAGTTAGCGAAAATTTACAGCAAATAAACCTAAAGGTTTGAAGTTCCTCTTCGTGCAGATGTATAACTTCGGAACGTAATTGTTGATGATCCGCGATGTATAGGCGTTACATTCAACAACGGTTTTCTACACCCAAACAGTCTGCACCGTTTTGTTAAATCACGGAAAGCACAGCGAAATTTAAATGATACAAAGTTATATATCACCGGATTTATCGCATGGTTAATGTAGAAACATATTCGAGCACTATAAATTAGAAGTAAAAACCTCTCGAGTCCGAGCCTTGCTATTGTTTCAAGAGCCGCAAACACCAGCCAAAGGCTCACAACTCTAAATGGTAGATGACACAGGAAAAATATCCCTACAATTGACGCGATATTATTCCAAACCTGTCTATGCCGCTTTATGCAGTCGTGCGTATCTATGTCCTGACGACAAGTATTTTGTAATAATATATGGTATATATGACAATTGATAGCAAATAACAAAAGCGCTGGAAGGACAAAGAAAACGCTGATCAGCGATATAACGTACGCCATAGACCAACTTCCAACAATTGACACGCGACACACCTGAAAAAAAAATGGTGGAATTTCAAGAAACACTTAAGCTTCTTAATTTATGTAACACGCGTAAGCCAGTACAAGTGTAATTGTTCTTGCCACACTCAAATCGCTACAATATCCCCCACCAACAGGTTTTACTAAGTAAACACTATACCGGTGATTTCACCATTTTACAGTACGATATTGTTAGAAGCTTCATTTTACAATCCATTTCATGAATCATATATAATTACGCTAAAACAAACTGGCACCATGAACTTTATACAAAGGGGCTTTTCCGATGTTATCATATGAACAGTCATGTAGTTACCGTAATAGGTGTTCCGTCATATAATGCAGCATCCATGAATTTCGTAATGAAGATATATGGAATGCACGACGCAACCGAGACAAACCAGATTCCCAACAGAATCCACCACACCGCTCTCATATTGTCGTCGACACTCTGGTCAATAAATGAAAAACATGTCACTGGTTAATGATTGGAGACGTATCAAATATACTATTGTGTAGCAGAATATTTGCGTATACTATATAGGATAATTTAGAAAGTTTTCCCTGAAAAATCTGAATGGATGTAAACGGTTTCGCATACAGAAAATTTGGCTAAAGTCATGAAAACTGACAAATAAGTTCTTACTTTGCTTACACAAGCACGAACACCATGCTGGAAGAAAAACACAAAGTGGTCTTAGAATAGATTAAAAGGTCTAATGAAAATTAACATCCCATTGTGTTAATCGATTGCAGAACAAACCGTTTTCTCCGAGCATGAATTCACTTAAATTTTAGTAATTGTGATTCAAATGTGTTTATACGGAGACAAAATTTCGGTCTAACTAGTTGTATCTCGAATCCTGCAGCTTACCTTAAGCGAATATCTAACAACTATGTACCGCTCGACGGTGATGCCAGTTATAGTCAACAAAGAAGCGTGGGCGACTGCATTCTCAAGGAATGGGACAAGCATGCCTGCAAACATACGACATGAATATTGAACGGTTCTTCATTGTATGTTGGTTTATTAAGATTTAAGGTCTCTAAATAACGTGCGTGTTTCAATATTCCGAAGTTTTAAGTGAAGTGATTAGATATAACCGAATATAGTTTACTTTTCATATTTAGCAAAATACACATCGACTAGATTTAACATAGATTGAGATGTTGTTCCAGTTATATGTTTTTATGTTCAATCATCCCGAAATTAGCTGTTCAAGTTATCAGGGATCGAACGGCAGGGAGGCCAGTGAGCAGCCGAGATTATATGGATTTTGAGTAGCGAAAATCAGATCCTGTTTTATAGTTCTCCATTCAATCAATCTATGCAACTTTACTTTTATTATTATATTTTATTCTCACTTTTTGCTGCCGCTGAATGCGCATTATTCGTCTAGGCGATTTATAAAACGTTGATTATCGATTAAAAAATAAAAAAATAATTTTCCTGACGGTTATTTATTATTAAAGGCTGCATCTTACAACGAAACAATTTTAAACGGCACGTAAAGGCATTGTCTGACTAAACATGTACATAAGGGGAAAACCTGACTTTCACAAATATATAAATTATTTTCAACTGACGATGACTGCCTCAACTAACAATCTTGTGTTTGATTAAGTATAATGTAACAAACAATAACACGGTGAAACTTAAAAGTAATTTTCCGTCAGCAGTATTGGTTATTTGTCCCATTAGAGAGACAATAATAAGGACTCATATTCTTTTAATCATCACTATACGCCGTTTAAACGAACACTTTGGTGCTTTTTATCTATTGAAATCAATTGAATGGTATACATTTGATAAGAGAGCGAATATCCAAAGGTCTACATGCATTTCTATATAATTAAACATTTTAGACGACACACCCTATGTTCATGTAAATGCCATATACATTTCATTTCATAGAATAAGTTTTGACGTCTTGAAATTTGTTGTTTTCTCACAGAAATATTAAGTGTTCAACATTAAATTATAAAAATAAGCATGTAGACAGATGCAAGTTAGTGTTCAAACGATTTGGTTACAAGTTATGAACTTCATATTTTTTGGACGGCGTTAACAACAAAATAGCTCATACAGTTGTCACCGCGTCATACTCCAAGATAACGCATTGCATGCTAACCCACATGCCCATCCGTATTATTTCTTGTTTCTACGCCCCTTTGTGTTCTGGGAAGTGTGTACAGAACGTGATTTAAGTCTGAGCTTGCTAGCCGATGATACGAAGGGATGACGGAAATTACAAAAAGCGAACACATGAGCAATCAGCGATGACATAAATATGAACATTTAAAGTATAACACCATCTGCCATGAACTTAAGCATTAAACGTCCTTAATATATACATGTATTGGGATTTACACTTAACACCTCAAATGTGTATAATTTGTTAAATAAAGTGACGTAGACACTTTTGACCAAGTTCTAATGTATCATTTTCACATGTTAGCCCTCGAGAAAGAACAGCCGGATCTAGCTGTGCACATGATGTTGAGGTTCATCTAGGTTACATACTCCTACTTTATTGAGATAACTCTCATTTAATCGTCCTGTTCCTACTTTGCCATAAGTACATATTTGCATATGCAAATGAAATGCTAATAATAAGTCGCAGTGTCGATAGTAGATACTGGCATTTTGAAGCTTTTCTCACCGCCTTGAATGGTTAACTTTGGCGGTCTATGACGACAACAACCACTTTCGGTATGAGTTTTCCGTTTACTATTAACTCACATTAATTAATAGTCCTAATGACTCAATTTAGTCATAATACATTTTCCGAATACTAAATATTGCACGCTGATAGCACGTTACATTCGTATAACAGTTGCGTGCATCTCTGACACAGAGACGTTTGATTGAACTAAATATAGTATGGTTTATACATTATTGAAACAGAACTTCGTACAGTAAAACACTTCAAACATTTATTTGACTTTAACCTTAATTCATATCAGTGTCTTACTCACATTTAAGATTAATTGTGTGTAGACAACTCAGAGCTCGTTAAAAATTACTTGTTTTTTTTTATAAATAATATTCGATTCGACTTAGAAAGTGATGGATTTCATACACAAACCTTCTCTAGACACTCATTGCTTGTGACGCAATACATATGAATTTCGTCAATCTCGTCCAATTAATACCAATCAGTACATGAAATAGATTATATATCTGTTTCATCTATTTAAAAATTGACAATCTCTAGGAACGAAACATAACTGTGATATATAAAGAAAATCAACCATAAGGTATGCTAATTATTTCCGAGTCTATTACTTTTTAATTTCGTCTATGACGCATCATTTCATTACACAAACCAACGTTTAATAATTATTTGAAATAAAATAACGTAATGTGGTGAATTTATATACGTTAATTGTTAACGCAGTAGGTTAAATATACAATCATTATTTGAGTCGGTTGTGTTTATCAATAATACATATGTTGTTGATTTGTATTGAAAGGAGATATTTATTATGACATATTCATGGTAGATGCCATTGATTCCGAATGAAAAGACTTGTCGTCAGTCATTTTCATTGAGATTCTCCTTATATCGTGGAACACGTGCATTAATCTTGTTTTTAAATGACATGTATGGTTACGTGATGACCGTGAAAAGGTATTCTTGGCAATTAATAACATTCTTAGAATATGCTTTATATATAGAATGGTCGATACATGCATACACCGCAGTTTACTATAATGAAAATATCACGAGAAGGAAGAATTTTATGTTAAATTGAGCTTTGCAATAGATCAGCGAATAATCCGTAACAAGTCATTCTCATTATTCTGGTCGAGCGTGTTTGCCCACGCAATATTTTCACGAATGCCTGCTTGTTGTAGTTTTTATAATACACCTTTATGCAATACTTTATCAAAAGCTTTACTTATATCAAAAAAGATTACTCTGACCTCAAGGCGATTGTGTAGTGCTCTGCAAAAAGTATTATAAATATATGTAAGCTGATTAACAGTCGAATCACCAGGCAAGAAGCCAGATTGAGTAGGCGCAAAGAATGAATTATCTCGAAGAAAATTAAAAATGTGCTTATGCAATATCCTCTCAAAGAACTTCTCAATAGTATTTAGCAATGATATTGGTCGATAATTGGACGCTATCGCTGGATCACCCTTTTTAAAAATCGGACACACATTAGCAATTTTCCAACAAGAAGGCATTTTGTGAGTATTAAGACAAGAGTTAAAAAGATCACACAATGGGTAGCTTAATTGATGCATTGCTTCTTTGAGGATACGATTATCAATTCCATCAGGACCAGATACTTTGCCTAACTTAAGACATTTGATTGAGTCAGTTACTTATTCCTGTGTTATATGAATATTCTGAAGAGTGTTAGCGTTTGAATTGTTGATTATTGGAAGTTCGTGATTGCTTTCGTCAATTGAACATTGGTTTGCAAAATACCTGTTTAGCATATCGTCTTTACAGGAGTCATTTGCTACAAAGATACCTAATTGTTCGTCGAAACAGAGGTGGAATTGAAGTGTTTTTGTTAGTAGGAATAAATGTTCGAAGTGTTTTCCACCAGTCTTTTGCGCAAAGGTCAGATGACTTCAGTTTCCGTGCAATATTGATAAAATATTCATTTTTAAGTTACGTAGAAGTAAAACGACATTCCTGACACGACGGAAATTTAACCAATGCATATCGCTATTTAATTGCTTGGCCTTTCTGTATAGACGCTTTCGTTGTCGATTGTTTTTCTTTATAATATTATTTAGCCAGGGGAGATCACGAGAACGTATACATACATTTTTGTTAGGAATACATGAGCCAGCAATTTGTAAAATTGTCTTGGTAATATTTTCTGCATAAATATCAACAGTTTCGCATTTAAGAAGACCCCAATTAGTATCATTCATTAGTTGTCGAAGTTTGAAAAAATCACCAATGTCGTAACGCCAGATATGTCGATAGAACGTTTTACGTAAAGGTTTTATGAATTTTAATATAACAAAAACAGGGCAGTGTTACCAAATAGTTTGGTCTAAAAGTGGTTCACCTGTTCCAGAAAGTAATACGGTATTCGGATTACTTACAAAGATAAGATCAATTATGGAAGGTAAGTGTTCAGTATAGTGTGTTGGCTCATTTATTAGTTGCGATAAGTCATATTGTAGACATAATTCGTTAATTGTTCGTGCTGATAATTCGGCGATAGTATTTATATTAAAATCACCTGTAATAATGATATCATTTATGTGTGTGTCTCTGGCTAGTCCTATATAATTTTCAATAGAATGCATATACGATCTATCCGCACTAGGCGGTCTATACAACAAGCCAAACAGAACGTATTTATGTTTCGATGGGAACACTTCAATCCATAAAGACTCAACGTTATTTAATTCGAGATCGTGTCTTCGTTTGAAAGCAATATTTTCATTAACGTATATAGCAACGCCCCCATAAGAGTCTAGGCGATCCTTGCGAATTGGCTGGTGGAAGCCTTCGAAAAGAAGATCAGTAGATGGAATAGAACTATTTAACCATGTTTCAGTAAAACCAATTATATCAAAATCACGTAGCCCTGTATACAGAACATCTATTTTTTGCATCAGACTTTGAATATTATAATGAATAAAACTTAAGTGGTGTGTTGTAGAGGCATCGGAAGTGGATAAGGAATTATTTGCATTTGTGTTATAAGATGTCTCAGACACGGTAGGCCCTGGGTTTGGATGTATATCATCCGAGCGTAATAAAACTAAAGACATCCAGCAGCATGTTAAACCAAACAGGAAACATTGTAAGACAGTTTTGAGAAAGATAATATCAGTATGTATATTTTTCCTATCGGGAAACGCTTACGTGGGTGTTCATTACTTCGTGATATATTTATAGACTGGTAGACACTACTTTGTAATGAAAAGAGACTAACAACACTTAACCATAATTGGCATGCATATACAACGTGTATGAGAATTGGAAAAATAGCTGGTGGTCGATACGCATTCATGACAACGTTTTCTGGTCTCTGTTTAAGGTACAACATAATGATATGTTCCAATGAAGACGAGGTGAGCCAGAAACGCTGACATGATACGTTTAATGCATTTGATCATACGAACATATTGCAAGGCTGATATTTACATTGGATGACGTCTTTTGCTACAGAACTGCTTCAAATCGGACGTTGAGATAAGAGAGAGTATAGGAAAAAGAAAGACAAAGAGGACGATGCTAAAGGAGGATAAAATGTTAGGTAACATTTTAATAATATGTTAGGTTATGTTGGGTGTGTAGATCATACTATGAAACAAAAAAACTAGAAAAATCAGTTAAACCGTTCGATTATAAATAAATCACCCTTGGAGAAAAGGAAAATAGTGGTTGTAAATGATTAAAGTGGGCATCTGTGTAACGATGATAATGTACGTAATTATAAATAATACATCCTTGAAGAAAAAAGAAATAGTGATTGAAAATGATTTAAGTGAGCATCTGTGTAAGGATGATAATGTACGTAAAAGTACACACTTACATATATAAAAAAATGTGAAAGCATTTAACGAAAACAGTAGCATATAAATAAAGAAAGCATCAATATTAGCTGATTTGCAAGGCAGCATAAACTTTGGTCGAATCTGTTCGAAAGAGCGAACTTATATGCATAAGAATGTGTAAGCCATTAGCGAATAGCGGCGATATATGTATGGAAAACACAGCAATATAAGGTGATATACATTACATCAAAAACTATGATGCTATCTGCTCAGACGAGCACACCTATATGCATGGGAATGTGAAAGCATTTAACGAATTGCAGAAATATATGTATGCAAAAAACACAGCAAAATTAAGTGATATACATTACATCAGAAAGTATGATGCCATCTGCTCAAACGAAAAAAACACATAACCCCTCTAGTTTGGTATTGAATAGATTGTGCATTGTGTATTACACTTTACTCGAGAAATTTAAATAAGATAAAGTAGCACTTGCGCACTTTGTGGCGTTTTTAGATATACAATTGGACTAATAGTTAAATTAACAATAGATTTAGACCAAAGACATGTTCAGCTCTTTTTGTTACATTGTATTGTTGAAATATCACGTGTTCACAAGTGGATGCACCACACACGCACACTTACACATATAGTACAAGTTAACATCAACTAAGATGCATAACTGCTTAAATTGTACTGGAAGAAAAAAGGTAAACTATAAAGAGGCTGTTAATAGGAAAGCGAAAACTTAGAGTCACAAAGTGTAATTACTCATTTTCCGACAAATCAACATAATTGATCAAGAGACATTACTTTTTTCACAATTTACAATATGAGTTACCAATTACTAAAGTCGCAAGGCACAACTAGTGCGCAATGGCATACTACTTTAGAACAACTTTAGTTTACATCAATTAGCACGCAACACTGCATAAATTGTATTGGAAGTCAGACATATTGTTTTACAATTTACACAGACAAGATCAGTTATCAAATACTAAGCCTCAAGTCACACCGAGTGCGTAATGGCATACTACTTTAGAACAACTCAGTTTACAGCAATCAGGATGCAGCACTGCGTAAATTGTATTGGAATTCAGACACAAAATGAGTACAAACTAAAAAAGACTGTTAACAAAAAAGTGAAAAGTTAGAGCCCCAAAGTGCAGTTTACACATTTTCTGACATATCAATATAATCGATCGAGAGACGTTTCCTTTTTACTATTTATACAGACAATATGAGTTATCAATTACTTAAGCCTTAAGTCACAACTAGTGCGTAACGACATACTACTTTAGAACAACTTAGTTTACATCAATTAGAATGCAACACTGTGTAAATTGTATTGGAATTCAGACATAAAACAGTACAATATAGACATACTGTTAATATAAGATCGATAAGTTAGAGCTCCAAAGTGTAGTTTACACATTTTTTGACATATCAATATAATCGATCAAGAGACTTTTTTCGCAATTGACACATACAATATGAGTTTTCAATTATTATGACCTCAAGACGCAACTAGTGCGTAATGACATACTACTTTAGAACAACGTAAATGATTTGTCTATGTTCTCAGTTATAATGTCAAAAAAATGGCAATTTTTTCTATGACAACACCATATACAGTTATTTCTGTACTTTAACGACTGAATGTCGAAACATATGGAATATACTGATGGAAAGTACAGTAGAAAGTGTTTCAAATTATAATAATTATATGAAATGAATTTAGCTTAAATACAGCTTTTTGCAATAATAATCATTTACAAACAATAGGGTTTTATAAGTATTTTAGATTTAATATAACATACAGCTGAAGGCAGTAAATAAATCGTTGTGATGTCCTGCAGAATTACGGGATTGACAGATTGAATCGGGCATTAAGAAAGACATGATAGTTAGTGTAAACCGTTACATTAATCCCGTGACATCCGTGCTTTTACATTGAACAAGTATTTTTCAGATGTAAACTGCACAAAAAAAGAATAGATCAGCTTTATTTATTTGTACTTGTCTAACTCGAATTCCGAGGCGATACGTTTGAGCTTCGACTCGCCGTTTTCCAACACCGGTATCAGAACAGTTCCATCGGCAGACCATGCGCTTTCAATTCGTTTGGCTTTTGCAAGCCCACGCGCGACAAATAATAACTGAGCATGCCACTGGATGAGGTCCTCATTTTTGAAAACACGAGCATGTTCCTTGTTCCTCTTGAGGTTCCGCCGTAGGGAATATAGCTTTTGCCTGGCTCGGTAGCTCACAAACTTTACTAGAATAGGGCGCGGTGGACGCCCTCCTGGCTTGCCGGTTCTGTGAGAACGGTCAATTTCGCCTATGAAGACATCAGCCCCCATTGACGTGCACAAGTTCATGACACTATCATCTGTGCTTTCATATGGTTTCGCACTTTCTGGGATGCCGAAGATACGCAGGCTATTGCGACGACTGTACTGTTCGCTGGCATCTAATGCGTCTTTAAGAGTGAGATAATCATTTTGAAGTTTTGTATTTTCGTGTTCGAGGCATTCTATGCGTTTGGATAAGCCGTCCACGACCCCGGTAATGATGATTTCAATCATGGTTTTCATTTGGACCGAAAGAGCATGATTAATGGCCTCTTGAACGGTCTGCTTTATGGCTCTCATGGCGTTGACGTCGAGTCCAACATTACCAACATTGTTATTTTCAGACATACTTTCAAAAGTGTAGTTCAAGTCAAAACTAGAATCGCTTGTGACTCGATTTTTCTTTTGCTCAACCTTGCCTTTTGGAGTTGACAACTCCGAACTAGTCCTCTTGGTTTTGGCAACATTTGAGGTGGAAGCAGTAAAGCTCATTATATTGGATGCACTTTCTTATTTGAACAGTTTAGAGCAGAAATCAGGTGTGCGTGACTGCTGTTTATAGTACACGTTACGCTCATTGAAGCGAGATCAGATATTGGGTTTATATATAGCTATGGATAGGTATGAAGCTATACAAAGTTCAAAAGTCAAATTATTGCTATAAATAGTTCAAAAACAAAGACAAAGACCTCCTCCTCACAATGTTCATAGCCGGTTTGCATACTTATGTCCACTGTAATAATATATTTACACTCACTATAGCATTCTAGGTAGCACACTGAATAAATCCACACCCAACAAATATTGATAAGATTCACATCATTTGAGAGAATTAGCAAAACATGAGACGATATAAACACATCCAATATGTCCGCCACCGGAAATCTACATTGTTTATGTTACATCGCATTTTTAAACAAACACGATCTTATTCAAACATGAACGAGTTGTCTGATTATTGTATCATTTATTATTGTTTTATTGTTTTATTAATAGAAACAACATTTTGACGTATGGAAAAAAAGAGCCTCACTGAATAAAGGGCTCTTAATCATCAATATGTACACTACTCAATTCTAAACAATACACACATCCGAATACTTTACATCATGACATTTTGGGACACACAATGACTATTTTGCATAGATGACCTTTAGCTTACAGGTTAATATAGAACCCACTTATTTACTTGGATTTGTTTGTTATACATGATGAAGGCGCACTATTTCACAGATCCCAGCGACAGGAAGTACAGCGTGAGGAACAATGATGATTGCAAATCATCCAATGTTGTGTACGCGGTCAACTGTCGTCGCTGTCGCAAGTTCGTGTATGTGGGAGAGACCGGCGGAACTCTGTACCAGCGACATCTATTGAATCTGTCGCGTATTCGCACACAGCACAGTGACCCGATAGCTGAACATTTCTACACAGACGGACACTCCATGGATGATTTTCAAATAATGGGACTAGAAAAACTCAGCGGGTCGGACGAGTACCGCAAAACCATGGAGCAATTGTGGAAGGCAAAATTAAGGACATACCGACCATATGGTATTAACGTACAGGACTTACATAGATATTTTCAAAAGTTCTATATATTCGTTCATGGTGAAACAACAAGCATGTTGGCATTCAAACAACGACCAATTAAAGCAACTTTACGAATAAATTATGCGTATGACGCATAATGAAGCTGCTTACATCGCTGATGGATGTTATAACAAGTACAATTCATACGTAAATGTCCCGCTGTGTGGTGCTGTTTAAGACTTTTCATTTAATAAATTCAACATACACGTGTTGATTGTGTTCGTACTCTAACCAAAACCGAACATATTTTTTGACTTTTATATTTAACAACATTAATTATCCTGGACCAAAAAATATATTGCAGATTGATTTGCAGACCTCAGTAATTGCTTCGGACCATTAATTATATTAACAAAACACAATTTCCACACAGTAAAAATCATCGACAGCCATCACGTAAGAACTTAATGAGACCATTTGTATTCACATTATTCACATCTTACTTATCGTTTTATGATGCGTACTTGCGTCTGTCTGTATTTGACGACGGAAAATTATTGGTAAACATACTGTTGTGATTGTGTCGCTCCTATTATGATATTAACAACCTTCTTGGAAACATAAATTATTCTTACTTGCTAAATCTGATAATCAAAGCAACTGCTGTTGCTGACATGTTAGATACTCAATAAACTGTTGGTACATGAAGAGGTGATAAAAGGTAAACGTCGAATATTGGGATCAATAATTGTTGTCGTATACCATACTATATTAGTGGTTATCATGAATCACTTCTTAAAGGTATATAACTTGAATATTATTTAAAATCCAACCGTTAAATAGCATTATACCATGCACATCAATGCAAAGGTAATATGCACTTTCGGGAACATTTTCTTTTTGTAAACATCATGCATTTATATCAATTAAAATAAGATGCGAACATGCTTATACACCTTCCAGTTAAATACGCTTTATAATGATGATACAATTCAGTGACTATTGCGTTTTACTTTCCTGATACAGGCTCACCCAAAGCATGTGGTTTATTTGAGATATTTTAAAAGTGAACGCCATCGATTGTAACTCATATGAATAAGTTGTCATTTGATTGTTGCGTACAAGAAAAACGTTAAACTAGCTAATCGATATATTAACATTTGAAGATTACGAATGCATACATACACGCGTTTACTGTTAAACTTTAGTCAAACAAAAGTTCAGTTCCATATGGAGCCTTATAACATGTGTTTTATTTCGTTCTACCATTTCACATCACCAATTCAACACACTCACTGAATCTTTAATGCGTTTGATATTATTTTTCTCAGGAAGATTAATATAAATAAGAGCTCTGTCATAATATTAATTTATCGAGCATTCACGAGATAAAAAATAAGTGCTCTATATTTCGTAACGTATGTCATATCCGTTCAGTATGCGCGCTGGTAAAAGCTTGTTTGACCGATGTTACCAACAATTATTAAGACGCAAACGAGCAAAATCTGATTGGAAACACAACACGTATGCTCTACCAGAAAGGACATTACATCACTTGTGATATGCTGACATAGATAATCACTGTTATTTGAAGGACCATTCCGCTTCCAACAATTTTTCGTCAAAAGTATGCATGCTAATAACCTCCAGAGATGATATCAGGAAAGAAATTATCACTAACATCAAGTATTCTTCATTATTCAGTTAAACGAAATCAATTTCGAAAACGTCACACACTCAGATCATCATTCGAGCATTGCGAATATTAATTGTACTATTATTAGACTGAGACACACACACTGTACTTATTCCCACGCTTTCATACAAGTTTAAACCTTCAGGGGCATGCTACTACATGTAATACCTTGTGGAAACTTGATTTAAATATTAAGTTATGTATTTTAAGTGTTTTATGTCAAGAACGTGTCGGTACCTTTAGATTGACAAACATAATTGATGGTATCAATCGTTAGATTCACTATCGATTTAAATATCAAATGTATAGCTTATTGCGTTATCTTTTCTGCAGGACTATTTATTTGAATTAGCTTTTACTGAGTTTTTCAGGAGAACGTTACTTTGGACAATCCTATCTTACAATGGGAAGGTAACAATTCGGTGTGTAACGGCGTATAATAACTCATTTCTGTGCATATTAATACATGTATTACTTGTATATTATGATAATTATACTATAACGATATGCATTTTGTTACAAAAACTTGACTTGAAGATGCGCTTCAGTGTTATACTAGTTTACAGGTTACAGTTTTTATTTGCGTTTGATTAAGACAAGTTAATTATTGAGGCATCTTATCAATTGTATATCGTCAAGAAAATAGTATGGTTATGTTTTGTAGTTTATTAAATCTTACTTGAAATTGAAAGTCAACCAATTTATTATTTCTTTCATTACCCTACAGCGGTATCATATCTGAGACAAGGCACACATTTAGAAAAAGGAACTATGTATACCCTAAGTGGTCTGTGCAATATATTTGCGACGTCGTATTATTGTAAAAGACTGGGCTTGGTGTGTGATAAAGTGCAGCGCATTCATTGTTAGAAGGAGATGTTGGATCAGATCAATCAGTTTTAAATCCAAATTCACCTGACTGTTCAACGGCGGTGACTACATCTTTATGGTAAATGTCGGAGTGCATATAGCTCGTTGTATTGAACAGGTACGATGTTATTTATGTTTGATACTCGCAGTGGTCTGTGCAATATATTTGCGACGTCGTATTATTATAAAAGACTGGGCTTGGTGTGTGATAAATTGCAGCGCATTCATGTCTAAAATAAATACCAGTCGCATGCAATTATTATCGCAATTTATTTACCTAATGGATTTGTAAGTGTAATTTTCAACTATGCAAACTTGTAAATTTAGTACCTTGACGGATAACGCTCTCCCATCGGTATGAAATAAAGCTGTCGTTAAACAGATAAGACAAACAATCTTTAAACAAACATGTATTTTGCGGAAATCATGATTTCGAAAGTAAGGCTTGACAATTAACGTTTCTATATAATCCAATTGAAAACAGGTTTTAATTAGCTAAATAAAACATTATTCTGGCAGTACTGTACCTGTCATTCATACCCGCAAGGGGAGTTAGACAGTATAGATAGATAGGTGTGTGGACTTCTTAACGCGTTACAGTTTTTGGTTTAGGAAACTCAGTTATTTTATTGTTTAACAAAAAACAAAGTTTGTTGATTATAACCACGTTATTGTATAGGTTAAAATTGAAATAAAATTGAAAAATCCGCATAGTAAAAACATTTCCGTAGTAATCATAGTCATTTACTTTGTGTTTTTTTCTTACAACATTCACAGTATTACAAATGCGCAAGCGCTTTCGCTGTCAACATACTTAGCCCACGTACATATTTACAAGATACTTTTGAATAATACATATATGTAATTCAAGTATATTGTTAACTCCGCACAACTTCATATACTTATTTAAATGCTGATTTATTGTTTCTGAAACTATCGATTCAGTTTTCATTTTGAATTCCGTATAGGTATAGCCATGCGAATTTTTTCATTCCCCAAATTCTTTAAATCATACATTTTGCTAACATCGTGTATATTGGGTTTATATCCTACCAAATACAAACAGACTCGAAACAGATTAAAACAGCAATCTTAATTGGGGGGGGGGGGGCACATATACAGTTATATCGTGTATTTACATACTAGTATTCAGAGCACAACAAATGATATTGTTTGCGCATCTTGGTTTGCAAGAACTTAAGTTTTCCAATACAATTGGTGACAATAACCATTGTTATGTGTCCAATTTGCGTAAAGGCTCATTAACGATCATGCGTAGTGCTCATTGGCTTTAATGTCACATCAACGTTTAACTTGACTGTGAGAATCCGGAAATTGCAGAAATTGTTATTTTCGAAATCACCGATACGACAAACGGTGAATACGAAAAATATTTGGCAAATTAAAAAAGCGCAAACAAAAACTAACCCAACTTAAGCCAAATATGTTAAAGCAGGCCACCAAAATTGAGGGCTGCCTGGTTAACGAAGTAATTGAAACACGCGCTTTTCATTCAGACGACGTAGTTTACATTGCCAATACGGCGAATGTGGATTTGGTAAGCTGACATATTACCGGTCAGGTTGGATATATTCCGGCCATTCCGGTTTACCTCCAGAGCAAAAAACATAACGAATGCATTTATATTAAGTAAATGCGACATAATATTAAACAACACTAAATATTTCATGTATAATGAGTCAATAAAACCATGATGTTGTCACTTTTCGTTAGAAGCTATGTGAAACTGTATCCAAAATAGATTAATTTCAACCAAATACATGTATAATGATTCATTACGAATGTGTTATTAACTCAAAACATGGAACAATTATAACAGAATCTCATGGTTTTATTTGCAATATGTAAATTATGCCATTTTAAGACACATACGCCTTTTGGTATCCTTCAACCACTCTATGTTAACACATTTGCGAAAACGTTATGCCAATATCTTATACTTAAGTAAATAATTTGGTCTCCTCATAGGGACCGGGAGGTAAAAGGTTTTATATATTTACAATTTCGGGGGGTATAAAGATCTCCACGATAGACACCAAGTACCGGTTGTCACCAGGAAATCGACGTGGTAGAGTTTCAAAACGCCTATGCTTTCAAATCAATCGATAACAAATAAATAGTTTTTTCACATAATTAAAACAGTAGTTGAGGATTAATTGTATGCATACCAAAGTAATTGGCTATGCTGCTTACTTTTATATATGGTATTATAAACGAATCCTTTATGGATGTTCGCACTTAAATCTCACAAGAAAAAAATCACCATTTGCAGGAAATACATTGACTGTCTGAATGAATCTAAAGTGACCATACGTCAAACACCAAAGAAATAATTACTAATGGACCTTTGGATAATTATTCATAGTTTATAATCGGGTATTGTATAATTAAATGTCAAGGCAGGGAAGTTGCATGATTTATCAAACTAACGACAATAGTGTTTATACTATTAAAATGTTTATTTAGATTATGATTAATTATTTAAATTTTAGTAATGTCTGACAAATACATGGGTATATTTTGTAGACCGTGTGAATTAAGGCAGTCAAATGCGTTTTTGAATGTATATTATAATAAATTATTTCAAACAAAAGCACAAACATGTTTACATATGGAATACATACATGCAGGTGGCGTTGGTTTTATGAAATGTTCATAACAATGTATTTGAATATAACATCATGTTTATTTCAGTTGGGTCATATGATGAAGCAAAGATCAAAATTATGAGTTAAAGCAAACGAAAGCGATTGGTTGATATTCGATAGTGGTTGCCTTCAAGTCGCCTACGTTACTACGTAAATTGCAGTATAAAATCTAAATCTCTGTTCTACGAATTCAAATAGATGGTTAAATTAGAGATTGCTTCAATTGCTTACACATTATGTTCAAGAATATGTACAAAATAGAATGGATAACACTCAGTAATTTACCAGTCGCCAACTGTCAATCAAATAAAACGATCAGTCAATGAGATCGCGAGTTTTCACACACTCCACAGCAACGCTTATCTGGCCGCCATATTGTCCGACAAACAAACTGTGTCGTACAATTGGAATGGACGTAATTTTTAAGAGTTTACACAGATTTTATACCAAATGCCTGATCATTACTGTTTGATCGTAATTCAAAATTGTTGGTGCTATACATCCTTTATAAAAGGTCATTAGTTTACCTTTATTTCTTGTACACATGAATGAGTAATGAGAAAACAAACACAATAAATAGTTTGACCACAACAGTTGTGTGTTCTATAAAACGTGTTAAACAGTTTGCTGCACACTATTATTAAGCAGTTTGGGTAACGTAATAATTGCCACACTTGCTTAATAATAATCTCAGCGTAATTGTCGATAATTAATAAATGACAGTATGTTGCGCGGATATCAGAATGAAGGAACTTTAAGGCATTGTTTGGTACTGTACACAATAAAAGAAAACTATTAGATTACTTGAATAATTTCCAGTTATATATTTATTTTATGTGGACATAAAGAAGGGAAATCATTATAACTTAAATATTGTTTTAACTTAAGTAATAACAACAAAAAGGTGATTTCAACGCGGCTTAGCAAGCTTTAGCGACTTCAGGTGTAAAATGTACGGCTTATAATACAACAATAACATTTCTAATACAACATGTATTCATACGGCGAAAAATATTTAATTGCAATTAACATATAAGGTCCATCTTGTAATAAATAAATAAATGCATAATATGCTTAATGTATTTCATTCGAATGTTCGTAAACAGCACCGTAATACCAACATTTCATTTTTCGATAAGGAAATGTAACAGGTTCGCATGAAACATGAAATAAAATGCAAATCAGACTATCTGTTAATGAAAACACGAAATTAGGCCTATATTGAATTATGGTTAAATCAAAATTAAATTTATATCTAAATAAAAATAATCGGTGTCTTTTTAAAAATAACACAATAAAACAAAGATCTAAACATTTTTAATAAACAAAATAACATTATTATACAGATGTGTCATTTGCAATTAATAAAAATATTTTCGAAGACAATAATTATATATGAATAGCCACCGGATTCACTGTAAGGCTGTTGTATACAAGTTCAAAATCAATATGAAATAACAAATTTCAACGGATTTTTATTCAACTCCCTATAATATGTATATGGAACGTTTTTGATAGTCAGTATGTCGTAACTCATTTTTTTTATCACGCCATTTCCTTGTAAAGCATTTAAGATTGTATTAAAGTTTTACAAAGCAGTTTAGTTTTGTGTGCGGCTTTAACAATTTATATCGTAGAAAATAGCATGATAAATCGTTACAAATATAGTATTTGACACGCCTAATCCGCTATCATTGCGATCACCTTGTCGGAGTTTTCTAATCACTAGACCACGTGACTCTGTGGGCGGAGCGATCGATGATTTGGCGACTGGTCAATTGTTATATGGAGGCTAATTCTTATCTGCGAGTATCAAAGATAAATTACATCGTACCTGTTCAATACAACGAGCTATATGCACTCCGACATTTACCATAAAGCTGTAGTCACCGCCGTTGAACAGTCAGGTGAATTGGGATTTAAAACTGATTGATCTGATCAAACATCTCCTTCTAACAATGCATAAACATTGCAATGAAATGCATCTCAAAGCAAAGTGATTCAATATACAACGCAATCGAATATAATAATATGTTTGTAAAAAATTACTTTTGAATGATTGAGGTACACCAGTGAAATAGTAATGCAAGGTTTTCATGAATGATGACATAAATATAAGATCAAAATTCAGCTTAAACCCTTCTTTTTAAAAAGATGACAGAACGAGCCATCATGTTTTATATATCTCAGATCTAAGTACTGCATCCATCAAATACTAGGTATAATATGTGTGTGTATACTTCTAAGTCTCATTGTTCGTATTTGCGTGCTTGCTACACCGTGTTTTAAAATCTAAAGAACTTATTGCAGGTTATTGGCACCGCTAAGTAATTAAGTTGAAGTCTGATATCACTCCATCTAGCATAAATATCCATCCAAAGCCGGAACACACAGTGAAAAGTGAGACATTGCTTTTCAATTAACATATATCAGGCTGCAGCTGTCAAATAGTTGCGTACAAACACATATGTCTTTTTTGCACTCCGTTTTGTAGGAAATATATGATAATGGTCTTGGAGACCTCACTGAAATGTGATAATACATATGACGTCAACGCCATGTATAAATGGTTAGTAATAAATCAAACTCAATATATTACATTTGATCCATTTATATCTCTACAAGAAATGACCCGCGTGTTTTCTTAAAAAAATGATTCGTTAACATAGTTGACAATACTCGCAGTAACAATTAGTAATACACTTTAATGTAAATTACCTTTTATGACATTATTCAACTGCAGACACATTTGTCTGAAGGAAAGTGTTGTAAAGAAATGTTGCAGTATAAATACCGTGTACAAATTATTACGATGCTTTGGATATAAAATAGCTCTTGCATGTGTTTCCTATTCATGTACCTATATGTAACATTACAGAAAAAGTTTCATGCGAAAAGTTTTAACGAATAATCTGTCGTAAATTATTTGAGGATTCTAACATGTGCGCATAAGAAATGTGTCGAATTTTTATTAAGTATTCTTTTTCATATTTAATTGCATAAATATTTCAACAAAATGCTACAATCTGCACACCAAACTTCACGTGTGTTTTATATGTCTGAATATTCGTTCTCTGACCAGAAAGGATTGCACACATTGGTTAAACATCCCACTACACTTAAACTAAAAATACAAATATAAATGTGTTAAATACATGCACTGATATTTTATGTAGGAATATGATATAAAGAGAATACTAGGTTAGCGTTGAATACAGAGAAGTTTATGTTGCGAGGCTTAGAACGCCGGGAGCGCGAGCCTTGGCGAGCGCTTTCCGTGTTCTCGCTGAGCAGCATAAACTTCTCTGTATTCAAAGCTAATCCTAGTATTATATTTATCCCATTTGATTTTTTTCAACCAGTCATTTAACATAAAGAAATCTAATAACCTTAAAAATAATTTTAATTCATTCTTAAAAGCGCTAACGAATGTAACAATGCGTAGTGAAATAGAATTTCTTCTGGTTCGCAAAATAGTCTTAAACAATTGCACACAAAGACTGTAAAACGAGAAAAAATATCACCATTTGCCTCGATTCAATTTTACGCAGCATGCAAATTGTAACACATTACGACCACGAAAAGAAGATTTTACTTAAATATAATTCATTTTAATTTACAAAAGAAAATGATCAAAATCAAATATGGCGGCCATTTCTCCTGACAAAATGATGCCGATGTCAGCATACATGTACATGTAGATTTACACAAAAAGTCGTTCTAAACATATATTATCAAAAAACTATACTAGCCTTACTTTTGCATGGACGCTGCAGATTTTGATGGCGTCTAGATCTAGCCTTTAAATCCTGTAGATTGTGAACCAACAAAAGATAATCCGTCATAATTCTATTAGACGTTGAAACATTTGTTGTAGACGGGTTATTCTTACTGAATAGACTTTCTTTGATAAAATAACAAAGATAAAGTTTATTCATCAAAGAAAATACCCTTACGTTTACTTACATCCAAAAGCATACCACTTCGAGTAGACTACTGAACCAAAATACACACCCATCAATATGTTCTACACACACATTTTCACATCCATATAGGCACGCATATTCTCATGATTCTGAAAATCAATAGCACGAATAAGCTAGATCTACAAGTAGATCTAAATCCTTCGTCTCACCGGTTCCACCCGAGGTAAGTAGTCCATAGAATATGCACTTTTTCATAATTACATCCAGGATGAATTCACAAGAGAAAAAAAATGCGCGTCTTCAATGTTGTATTCTCAGACATCGCATACAAGTTTCGTGTACACCAAAAGATGACATCACATATTTTTGGACAATGACGCAATAAGCATGTCATTTTATGACGCCATCAATCAGCTGATTAATTATACGGATGGCGAAAAATGATGTCCCTTGGTTAGATATAAATGTTAAAGGTCGTATAATTTTATAGCTAACGTTTACTCGACTCTAGATATTTGTTATGAAAAATCATTCAGTGATATAATAAAAAGTAATCCGTGCACGCGAAAGGTATATTCAACAAAATGGGATACAGGCTAGTTTGTTTCGTGAGGTGTTATACCGTCAATGTCGGTATAGAAATGGAATAAATGTTTCATATATATCAACACATATTTCACAAACGGATGGTATTTTAAATAACAAAAAGTATATAATAATAAACACACGAATATCCTAATGATATCAATGCGTGAAGCAATATTTTCCTTTGAAAACAGTATATTGAACCGGCGGTCCTTACATTAAAGATTATTATGAAGATTTCCCGCTGTGAAGATTGAACATAAACATTTGTTTGTGTAGGCAAACATTTTCAAAGTGTTCTGACGTTTTAAGTTGTTTTACTATAACAATCGATGCGACCTTATTTTGGGTGTTATAACTAATAAGCAGGATAGTTTATAATTGTATCAATTGATCAGATACCTCCACATTAAGTTTGGGATACATATTGGGTGCGCGTAACATGCGCACACTGAACATTTTTCTTTATAACAATTAGTTGGTCTGAGTGGTTTTACCCATTATTGATGTTTGTAAAACAAGTATTGTATAATATGCGAACGACTTAAAGATTGCTTACATCACGTTAATTCTTGTATTATTCACAAACGTGTTCACTGTATATATGTTGACCATGTACCGGAACGACATTTGTTATAACTGCAACACATACGCACAAAATGGATATATCGCGTACAATGTTTAAATAGACTGATACCCTCAAATCAACCATGATCAGCTTAAAAAATATACAGTGCAGACACAATGTGCTAAGATAAATCGAGGTAATTTACTTTTTTAAGTAAAACAAAACTAGTTTCGGTTAGTGTTAATCTTGTTAATGTGCATCGTGACCTACGTAGTAAAACATTAATACCTCAAACGCAAATCACGCTGCGCAGTAATTATATCAAAGAGCCATTAAATAAATCTACATTCAAAAACCTTTTTAAGATTGATAATTTTGCAGTTGTATACACTGTATTCTGGAACCCTGCTGTGGTGATATCTATCTAATAATCTCGATACAAAGGGCGACTGGCAAATGTAATGAAGAAATAGCTTTTCTGCCAAAATCTCTAATTGCTTTTAAATGAAGATTGTGTTTGTCGAATTTACAAATTTGGTTTTAAGCAAATGTTAAGACTATACTTAGTATGACATAACAAAATAAACACAACTATTACGAACAATAAAAGCAAATCTTCTACAACTCTTATAGTAAGAATACTAATTATTATTAAAATCAGTATTATAATAACAAAAAAGTATTATTTAATTATGTATTGTAATTAGCATTTATCATTATCTTTTGTATTATTATTATTATTATTATTATTACTATTATTAATATTATTATTATTATTATTATTATAATTATAATTTATATTATTAATATTATTATTATTATTATTATTATTATTATTATTATTATTAGTAGTAGTAGTAGTAGTAGTAGTAGTAGTAGTAGTAGTAGTAGTAGTAGTAGTTGTAGTAGTAGT
Source organism: Dreissena polymorpha (assembly GCF_020536995.1). Taxonomy (NCBI): domain Eukaryota; kingdom Metazoa; phylum Mollusca; class Bivalvia; order Myida; family Dreissenidae; genus Dreissena; species Dreissena polymorpha. The sequence goes on from NC_068365.1 coordinate 20,578,029, forward strand.
AGTAGTAGTAGAAGTAGTAGTAGTAGTAGTTGTAGTAGTAGTAGTAGTAGTAGTAGTAGTAGTAGTAGTAGTAGTAGTAGTAGTAGTTGTAGTAGTAGTAGTAGTACAAGTAGTAGTAGTAGTAGTAGTAGTAGTAGTAGTAGTAGAAGTAGTAGTAGTAGTAGTAGTAGTAGTAGTAGTTGTAGTAGTAGTAGTAGTAGTAGTAGTAGTAGTAGTAGTAGTAGTAGTAGTAGTAGTAGTAGTAGTAGTAGTAGTAGTAGTAGTAGTAGTAGTAGTAGTAGTAGTAGTAGTAGTAGTAGAAGTAGTAGTAGTAGTAGTAGTAGTAGTAGTAGTAGTAGTAGTAGCAGTAGCAGTAGTAGTAGTAGTAGTAGTAGTAGTAGTAGTTGTAGTAGTAGTAGTAGTAGTAGTAGTAGTAGTAGTAGTAGTAGTAGTAGTAGTAGTAGTAGTAGTAGTAGTAGTAGTAGTAACAGTAGTATTAGTAGTATAATTAATATTATTACGCATGCTTATACTTTTACTGATATATTTACAGTACAAAAACTAATCCTTACTGTCTTATACTAATGCTTAAATTAATACTAAAATTAATACTAATCTTACTACTAACACCAATATTACTAATAATACTAATACTTAATACAATATAATTAAACTTACACTAATATGTATTCTAATAATAATTATTAAACTAATAAATACAGGGTATCTCAATATAATACGTAAATGAAATACAATGTACGTCATTATTTTAATCATTCACTGCCATTTGTAAGTCTCATGAGGGTCACTTTTATGATAAGAAATTTTCGTTGTGCCAATACGCTGTGTATACGTTCAAATATGCTGATTGGAATACCACCTTGGGAGAGGATCCTTCAAATATGCCTTTTAATAGAGTAATCCAGTCCATTTAGGAAAGCATGGACGCACCATTGTTATTTAACGGACCCGCGTGGGTTTATTAAATTATATTCTTTTACACTAGAAGTCCAAGTTTAATTGTTTTTGTGCGAATCGTTAGCTTTTTAAAAATTCGTAAAGACGAAAACGACGGATGTACATTCATTTTTTTGGAATTACGCATTACGTACATGTATTTGTATTGTCCCTAAGCCTTTAAATCGAGTTAGATTCCTCTTTTAATATAGGCTTATGACTTGGTGAAGCAATACGTTACAAATCTATGTTGTATGTTTGTTGTAAAATGAAATAAAAGTTTGATATAACTTTAATATAACACTTAAGTTTAATTATAACTATTTACTATTAATAATTATAGTAAAACACAGTTTCGCAGCCAATTACTAAAATGTATGCTATTTAGTAACGTTGTAGGTAAATTAAATGTAATTATCCCTCTTAATGTTTCCGAACAAATGTAGCCATAAACTTTTCAAAACGAAGACACTTCCTTTTGCACATTGATTGTATATTTCCTGTACGTTATAAATGTGTTTTTTTCCATTTTCATTTTAAGGTTCTGACGCACGTGAGTTTATTTCAAATAAGTTAGCCAGTATTGCTGCGATACTGCGATAATGAATTTCGAATACTTATAATAAATAAATAAGGTTGCATGAAAGAACAATATACTTTTATGTCAAGTTTATGTATCAACGTTTATAATCCATTAATGCTAAGAATTATGTGATGCATTTTTTTCTGATTTCGCAAAACACACACGATATTTTGGATAAAGGTAGAATTGGGGATATATGGTTAACTATAAAATATTTTTAATGGGCTGTTCAAATGCTATTGCGAAAGAAGATCAGCGTTTTACGAGTTAGTTACTTCTAATGAAAATACAATCGGTTAAAATCGGAATTCAATTTGCTCGTACATAACACGAGACTTTGACCAAATCACTTGTTCATTCATATATATATCTTTTTTTGTTTAGGTTTAACCTTACAATATAAATAAAACTGATTTTTAAGTAAATTCTCATGAAAATCTACAATATTTATTAATCGTTATAAATAATTATGATTTAAACATATCATGTAAACAAAATCAAGCGTTGTAATAGTCCATTAATCATTGAAATATAGTGCAACGCATTCCCTTATATTATTTACCGATACCGATCCTAGTTACATAGAACATTGACATGATGTTTTCAAACTTAGCATGTACCATACAGCTGCAAATCAAAGTGGTCTCGGTGATTTCCAAATGCATCTGCTTCCTACTTCTTATGCGTTGAATTCCAATAACACTCCGAGAGACCTAATACAATATGCATCAAACTGGCAAAAAAAAAGCAGCAACATTTAAACTGATCGCATTTAAATTGTATCATATAACCTTGGGGATATAGCATTATATGTGTATTATCGAATGTCTTGTTTCGTAATTAACGTATGTTGTCTTTGCGAACAATACATTTTCAGACAAAGCTAGAACATCAATACAAATACAATTGATGATAAACAACTCAAGTTTTCATAAATAATAGCATAACAATTAATACAAACATCAATATAATATTGATGATATGTTTATACATTCAAACTAACCATATAATCCTTTTATTGTATTTTTGATATGGACAATTTGATTATATTTAATAATACGCTCAAAGATACAAAGAGTAACCGACAAGAAATGTATGTTAACGACAGGATTTAGTTACCGAAGGTCCTGTACTTCACGCACATTTATATCAAAACGATTACCATCATAAGCACACATACCAAAAAATATATCTAGATATAAATATTGAGAATGCATCCCAATAAAGCAACTACATAAAGCGTATTATACAGAGTAGTTTGCGTGTGTGTGTAAAAAGCTCCTCTTCTCTACAAGGCGTAATTGTATATGTATATGTGTTGAAATGTATATGTTTAATGATCTTAACAAGAATATGAGATTTCAGACCAAGAATACTATGAAAATTCGTTACTTTGAGGTATTGATATATTGAGAATAGTTATAGCCATTAATCAGCGAGATACGCATACTTCAGTTATATCAGTTAGCCTAAAGATTATTGTTCAACTTCAAGTTTGGCTCAGAACGCATTTAATATGCGTGTTTCTTTCTAATTGCTATATTTAAAGTGGTATTGTGTTAATATGCATCTTTATCTGAAAACAGGTTCTCAAACCAAAGCAGCTGTTTATGTTAGTAACTCTTTTTTAAGTTCTTATAGTTCAAGCAATTGGCATTCAACACCGAAACGTTAACCGCGTAAACTATTCTTTGCATGTTATGGATCAGATGTCACTGACATTAAAACTTTCAAGAAAAATGCACCGATCTGGTGTGGACATATTTAGATATTTGATCAGCAATTTGCTTTTATAAAGACAGCGATTTATTGTTGGGAAAAAATACAAAGAAAGATAACAAATGTATTGCTTGCTTGAATTAAAAACATTGGTAAGGATAAATATAATGTCATCCCTTTTTATGTTTGATATGCGAATGAACGACTTTAGATAAATATTTGACGACACATGTTTAAATTGCTCTAGGATCACATATCACACTCTGGTTAAAAACAAATTAGGAATTGGCGTTAAGCGATTCTATTTCAGTTGTCATTTATGTACTGCTAATGGTTAAATTAATATTCTATGAAGCATCTACTTTAAACAAATAGTTTTACAACGCTAGTTATACGTGTTATACTAAAATTTAAAAGGTTTGATTTTAAACTTTCTTAACCATGGTTGTAACGCACATTATAAACCGTTGTATCACAGTAGGGAATATTTTACTTCCTCGAAGTCATACTGTGTTTTTCATTATCGAAGCGTGTCATGATGAGGTTTCTCTTCTACAAAACGCTATTGCTAGTGGCAGTGAAAGTTTAATAAATTATAAGAGCACAATTCCTATCAGTAACACAATATTTAACCTGCAAAATGCGAACTCATTTAGATTTTGCTTTCAACTGTTCATTGAAATCATTAGAATCAGCAACACTGATGTAGTGTAAGTCATACGTGTTGTTGAATACGTTAAGTATTTATTTTGCAACCACATCACTTGTATGTAATGGCTGCTTAAATTAAAATAGTTTTGAAAGACTATTCTTGATATTTATGATATGTACTGCTCCTTCTGGAAAAGCTGTATGAACCCTTGACAAGGTAATATTCTTTCGGTTATTCAGTTGTATAAAAGAATGTATGAAACGTTGATGTCTTTGTTACAACATCTTGGAAAATACAATGGTTTCTCGCATCAATATTTATTCAAAAGAAACATTTTAAACACATTCTCATAAACCGCAGTTGAAGAATGCGTTGCTTAAAAGAGAACATAACATGGATATAACAAGAATAATCACCAATAAGGTTCACATCAAATAAGCTACTAGCTCTAGTGTAAGAAGATTCATGTTCATATTGATTTGAACCTTCTTTGAATGTATATTCGGGAAAAAGTATTCGCTTTGTTGTACTGTCGGACTGTTAAGAGCCTTCTTAATATAATGTTACATATATTAAACAAATGGAATTGTGAAAAAGAATGAAGCAAACTTGCTTTACGTTGCGTAAATATATACAGTTTGTGGCAACTAATATAATGAGGCTAGTTAATTTTCGAAACATACTAATATTAAGTGTTTTTTTCCAGTAAACGAATTTCAGCCGTGTTATGCCGCACTATAATACTACTATACTAATAGCAATATATAATAATATCGTGTGATAACACTCTTTTTACGTTGAAACAATATATCGTGTTGAATTAGTAATTTAAACAAGCAATTACTTCTTCAAAACAGAAATGTATTTATTATTCAATTCAATGTTCTTTTTTTCTGAATCACATCAAATAGTAGAGGCGTACACTTTATTTCACTATTAAAACAGAATATTGCTCTCAATGGATACAATTTATTTTAACTGAAGTGTGTATAACTGAATAACATGTTTTATGAGATTCGATTAGTCGTATAGATTTAACTGTATCCGTCACAATATCTTATTTAACCTGCTTTTACTGAAAATAAACTAGTGTTTTCAATCTGCAAACAGTGCGTTTTATACTGCTTTTTAAAATATCAAAGTATCTTTCTTTATCAGCCGCTTGGAGGCAATTGCGATTCCACGCACCTATGCCAAGAAAACATAGCGTGTTGTTACGACTTATTTTTAAAAGAAAGTATTGTATTTGCAGTGTGTAGAACAGTACATATAGTTCAATTTCCGTTGTATCCAAAAACTAGATCGCAATGTAACCTAGTTAAATGAGCATACCATTTTAACCGTTCTCAACACGCTAACGTTATTAAACATTTCTTTAAAATAGATATGAATTTAACAAAATATCTTTGAGACAAAACAGTTTTCGTAAAATAAGTGAAAATTCAAGAGCATTATACTAGTTTTTTCAGCTTAGAAACATGAATGAATAATTCTTAAATTATTCGCCATGTTTGAAATACTGTTCGCAAACAAATAGTGTAAGTGCCCTGCCTGTGAATTAGGGAAAATAAAACTGTTTTTTGCTCCTTAACTATATGTATAATATGTGTATATCAAGATTGTGTCATAGCGTGCATTGACTGCAATCAAGACTGTTTACGTTTGCATTAGCAATTGTATCATACGAATGTGTATTTAATATTGTGTTCGGATTAGATATCTATAACGAAACTGTAAAAGCTAAGGCCGAATTAAGACTGTTTACGTAATCAAGACTGTTTACGTTTGCATTAGCAATTATATCATACGAATGTGTATTTCATATTGTGTTCGGATTAGATATCTATAACGAAACTGTAAAAGCTATGACCGAATTACTTGCCCGTATTCTCCTCCGCTTAGCTGATCAATACTCAGTTCAACTGTTTTTAACGATGTCTATTCTGATGCGTTTGGCTGTCGCGCACATACCTAGCTTTTTTGTGTATACATGTATCTTGTGAAGAAGTCAAAATTTCGACAGTATTGCATGCATTTTATATTAAATTACATTGATCATGGTTATTTCACCTTCAACTTGAAATATCTTACCGACACATGTCTACTCTTCCGAAGTGCCCGTATCGTCTCGTATAGATACTGTGTGTGTATCGTTATTGTTTTCTAATCGAGGCTTCCTAGGTTTTACTATGTTTTTATTTTTATTAATCTATAGTGGATTTAAAAATCAAATACTTATCTTCCTAGTTTATTTATGCTCAGTTATAATACAATAATGCAATAAATCAATTATCGCATGTGTTTGTCAGATATTTAACGCAAAATAATAACTATAAAATCAGCAGAGTCCGGAGGTGGAGCTTTTAAAGAATTCCAATAAAGATACATACTAAAAATAACGTTATATCCGTTTGGATAATAATGCAACTGATAATGAAAAGCACACGTATGGTTATATTATTTGAAGAATGTTATATCTTGTTTAACAAAACCTTATTATAATATTTAAGGTAAAGAGCGCTTATTAAAAAAGCTATTACAACAGAAACTCTAGTTAAAACAGTTGTACAAACAGTGAATCAATTACAGCATAAAAACAAAGTTAATGTTACCGTTGGACAGTTAAAGTAAACGACGCGTACCACACTTAACACATTATAATTGACATGTAGTCCTTCAATTTTGAATGTTATTGCTAAAATAATATGCAGATGTGTCCCGTACAAGTCAAATACATAAAATTACTTTGTTTTGTCCCATTTATTCAACCTATAACAATACCATCATGTTATCATACACGGGCGATAAAGGTACACGCTAGCGAACGCGTTGATACTACTACTACTACTACTGCTACTACTTTTACTACTACTACTACTACTACTTCTACTGCTACTACTACTACTACTACTAC
>NC_068365.1:20589832-20704832 GCF_020536995.1 Dreissena polymorpha
GTGAGTTTTTAAGCTATGCGTTGACGATATATAGTAACTACGTAACATATATTGGTTTAACATTTTATAAACTTCCTAATTAATTAAGTACGACAATATTGTTGTTTTATGTGTATATATAGCAAAATGTTTACAAACTTGTTGATTTCTTATTTCTATGTAAGAAAAAACAGTTGGATAAACAGTTACGAATAAGAATCGTTTTTGTAACTCGTCAAACACCGATTCCGTTTCCCTATTTCACAGAAAAGATCGCATTATTCCAAAGTGTACATTATTTTGTGCGGAAACAAATCATGCCGTTCAATCCATTGCATGCGTCAACATAAATAACAGCTTTTATGTCGACATTGATTATGTGATTGATATTGCCATGTTGTTTTACACAGTATTCTGGCAGTGTCAATGCGCTTTAACTTGCAGACTAGCAGACGGACGAACTGGCGGACTGAAGGATGGACGGAAGAAGAGTTTTCCTAAAATCCATCATTTTTTTATTGAAAATGTACTAAGTTTATTTATGTTACTTCATTGTTTGTTTGTACTTTCAGGGATGCGCTAAAAGTGACATTTTCTGTCGTCTTGGTTAATTGTATTTTATATTGTTAAGCATCTACATTGTAAATTGTTATTGCATTATATAAGTAACATCTGAGGAAAATTGCTCACGATGTCCTTTGTTATATACGTGAAGCAACTTATTTGACATCGTATTGATAGTTATTGAACATAAATACGAGTTGTTGATACACATTCATTTAAATAGACAATGCTTTTTATCAGGATAGATACTTATTAACATACTAACTTCATCATACGATTTATAAAAATATGTATATTATGACACAATAAAACTTATGTATACTTGTGAATATATATGAGTGATTTGTTAAGCATGACGTGTTTTTAAATGTTTCGTACTTTTTTAACACACGGATGATGATATATAGCAGTATTTTCGATCGTGTATAACCTCACCATAACTAATACTTAAACCAATTGAGATGATTTAAATTGTGAAGCTCATTTTTAATCGGTAAACAGGTTTTGAAAACACAGGCTATTTAGCTATATTCACTTATTTAAGTATTATTTATGATCAACTTGAAAAAAGGCGCATACTAAAAACTGCCGGTTGTATTGCATTATATGATTAAGATCGTTTTTCCCTGAGGGTGTGGCATATTGAGAAAAGACGCTAACTTTCTTTCACGGCCACAGATGAAATAGTATGAATCGCGTTGAAGTCATATTATTAAAAGTCATTCATAGCCGTCTTCATAGCCGTAGTAATAAGATATACAATAAGATATCAATAAAGACAAATATAATATCCGTTAGCCAAACAGAAATGATCGCGAATCCCGAACAAAAAGATACATCAACTAGTATTTAAGATCAATACATGTTACCTCATACATATTAGTTATTTTCGCGGAATGGAAAAAACATTTATCTTAAATATAAATAATTTAAAAAATACTGATAATTCGCGAAATAAAATCCCATTCGTGACAATTAGGTTCCGACAAAGTGTCCAATTAAATATTAGTTAATTGTCTTATAATATATAGTATTTGATTAGTGTTTGATTAAATTGTACATGCTTTATGAATACCGTATTTATCATTTAGCTTAAATGTACAAAATGCGCACATCAGTGTACTTTAAACATGAGTAATTAAATCATGTTAAATAATAGTATTTCCACCTTTGTATTGATGAAGAACCAACTTAAATCAAATAGAATTTTGAATAAATAAGTACGACCCATAAATGCATCTAGTATTTTCGTATTAAGTAATTAAGAAGCAATCATAGGGTTCACCATTTTAACAATATACAGAAATCCGTCGGTTATAATGCAACACATTCTTGCAGATGCAATTTTTTAAACATATATAGGTGCATAGCAGTTTCGGTTTTATATCTTTTGAGATGAAATTAGTTTTGTATATATTCTGTAGCGACAACATAATGTTTTCATTGTGATGTTTTTTGTTGTTGAGAACATTTTATGGCATTTCCATTTCTATTTAACGAGTAATGTACAGCAGGTGAGCCATAAATATAAGTACGGATTCATATTGAGATTCTACGGAATTCTATCGAATTTTAACATGAAATGTGTTATTTAAACGTATACTTGCTTTTTTTACGTATCTTAAATTTCGGTCATCTATATAAATAAATATATCTTTATTATTGAGTGCAAATAGTTATTTTAATGAAGGAACACGTTTGCATCGCCATTACAAAATAATGGAATGTGTAAGTGTATGTTATCCGATTTTTGCAGATAAATAGTGTGCCCAATTAATATGATAATATATATGTAAACGGATACAATAATTGTGGTATGTTATATGAGAGAAGTCATTTTTCTTTTAAATCATTTACGAACAAAACTGTTATATTTGGAATAAATTAAAATAGGTTCATCAAATTGGGAAACAAGTCATTGAAAAATATACTTGCGCTGACATTTTTTGATGATTATCTTATCTAAACTTGTAAAACCTTGTTGACATCACGCAATCATGATTTGAATTGATTCGCGATATGACTATTTATTTATAGTAAAATCGAGTTGTGATCGGCGTATGACGCAAAACACATTTAACATATAAAACAAAACATATTTAACGATATGTTTGAATTATCTTTTAGACGTCACTGCGTGAATATTTAAACCTAATCTGTACTAACGCAGTGACTTTAAGCGTGCATAATACGTGTCTTTGAGTGTATAGTTCACAACCAATCGTATGTCATGATACAGTAATTAAAGCGATTGAGTTATGGTGCTATGTGTTTCAATAGTTTCCTAAGAAATGTTCAAAGCTGAAATTCAATTAACACAGTATTAACAACCACGTGCAAATGAGCCAAACTGTATTTGCAAGGTTATTTTGACGAAAATTGATGAGGTATTTTTAAATCTACTGTATTAGCAATATGTTATTGAGAAGCAGACGTTTATGGGACTTAAAGGGGCCTTTTCATAGATTTTGGCATTTTTTAACTTATTCATTAAATGCTTTATATTGATAAATGTAAACATTGGATCGTAAAAGCTCCAGTAAAAAATCAAAAATAAAATTAAAAAAGGAAAAGAACATTGCCCGGAGCAGGTTTCGAACCAGTGACCCCTGGAGTCCTGCCAGAGTCCTAAAGTAAAAACGCTTTAGCCTACTGAGCTATTCCGCCGAGTACACATATGCGACGTATTTGATACCTTATATAAGCAATCTTCGTAGTTTCACAAAATTTAACGACAAAAACAGAACTCTCCAAATTATTCAATCGTTTCGCGTTGCAACGCTTTATAATTTTTAGGTTTTAAAATCGTCAAAAGATGCATATAATGGCTATGCTAGACCATGGTAAATGTTCAGTATTACTGTGTCCTCACAAATATCATAACTAAAACGAAAATTTGCGAATCTGAAACAACTTTTTTCAATTTTGTCAATTTACCAAAGTGTGAAAAGATCCCTTTAATGAAAATGAAAACGATACAAGTTATTATAAATATATAAGAGCGAAGTTTACCACGACCTTAATGGCACTGTCCGTAAGATGTATATGTGTGTTTTTGTGTGTCAGATTTGCAAATGAGGTCATTGGTCCCAGAATACTTTAAAGTTGGGTTGCGGAGGTTAGTTTCGGGAAAGTATGGGTACATTTTCAGAAACGATATTTGGACTTTAAGTGTTAAATTCAAGTACTTGGTTCAATGAACATAAACATAATTCAATAAATATTTAACACCATGTGCCCATGTTATTACACTCTAGGATCTTATTTATGCTTCAAATAAAGATTCATTTTATTGAATTGTGCTGTTATTTTGAGTAGAAAGAAATCCGTGCGATTTACATTGGAATTTAAGAACATAAAATAATTATATTGTATGATGAATATTCAATTCCAGCTGCAGACACATAACCTTAAAATAAAATATAAAATGTATTGAACGTCAAATAAAATTATACTGAAATGATTAAACAGAGTTATATTCATGTGTTGAATGCTTACATGAACTACTAATGTAATGGCTTAAGGATGGTTATTTTACTATACGAGTTATATTATAAATACAAAAAAATATGATGATGTTTAATACTTGCAACACGTAGCTTGGTAAAGCTAATGCATCTTGAAGATAGCGAATAAAAGCTCGCGATCATTTGCGACATATAATAATGCAAAATCGAAACAACATGTGAGAATGCGGCATACATGTTCAACTTGAGCATCAGTCATTTGTGATCTCACAGTGTAGTATAGGGAAAGTGTTCTCTCACATCATATTCAAGCTATCTTGCAGTGCGAATGTGACTTTACATCGTATGATAGATATCTCGCATCGTACTGTCGCGGACTTTCATCATGTTCTAGCTATTAAGCATACTCCAGTCATGATCGCACATTGTATTCTAGCCACTAGCTATCAGGCAGTGCGTTTTCCAATAAGGTTACATTGTACCGCGCTTTCACGATATCCCACAGTATTCTAGATATTCGCATATAGCTTGGAATCTCACAGAGTATTCGAGCAAAGTGTTTTAGTAATATTACGTCATATGTATTCTATATCGCAGCGTCTTGTCGAAATCTTGCATTGGATACCACATATTGTTTAAAACAATGTTTACATTTATGACGTGTCATTATGTTAAAACATACATTATGTGTTTATGTAATATTGTCAATTTGCACCACTGACACGGTAATGAAATATTTCAGGAAAACAGGCACATGTGGCGCACAGTGATGTTGCTAGAGAATACTAAATTAGGCTGGGTGTAAGATACGATCAGTCTAGGATAGCATATTGAATGAGTAGTATAGTATTATACTCAACATGTGCACATGCATTCACGGTTACTATAAAAGTCACCTGATTGAACAGTTTATACGATACGTAATATATGTTTCATTTGCTCCATTATGCTCTGGTTAATGAGAAACTTGATGGGAGAAATGAATTTCTAAAGATTGATGTAAACGCTGATATACACTGCCAGTAAGTTGAATTACTTAGATAATATAGGGTTGTTGCATCAACTGTGTAAGTATGTGCATTAATTGATAGCACTTCACACATTACCTGAAACTGCCCTAACCTACTAAAGTGTAAAGATCCTCTAGACTGGAGCTACCAATCTTGAAGAGCCAGCTGACTTGCGTGCGGTTTTTTGTCTTCGACATCTGTGTCATATCGTGTGCAGTAATCTATGCAACATCCAAATATTTCAAATTGGTATAATATTTTCAAAGTATATTACGTCAATGGATATTATTTGAACACATCTTTAAGCCTTTTATTTAAGAACGGTTTTGAGCATATGCAAACAAACAATCATTTGACAAAAAAAAACAACAACTGAATGTTCATGTACGTGTCCAATAAGTTATGTAATACAAGGAGTGGAACGTGCCTGATGCGAAGGTTTGTTTACTTTCACTTAGCGTCACAAAAGGTTATATTAAGATTTTAAGGGATAAGCATTTACGAACCATCTATACACCAAGATGGAATGTAAATCTATGACTGATTGCATTATAGGCACATTTTATTGTAAAGTAAACATCGGCAAACACGTTAATGGGGATTGTAAATCAGCGAAAATGTAACTTATGTATCCGAGGAAAGGCCTTAATATAGAGTCCGAAAGTTTCAAGGCTATAATTTCTTGAGCATAAAACTACGCGCCTAAAATTGAGTTTGTATGAACAGAAGACATGTTCCGATGTTAACCGCAACACATTAAAATGTTGTTCTCGCTTAAAACTTGCAATTGTATGATACATGAATGGTATGATCAACATGGCATTTCCTTATGGTATTAGTGCTACTAGTATACCACATGCACCAACCCTATGGTATATTTATCAATAACTTTAACTGCAAGGGGATTCGTTACGATATCACCATGTACCTGTTTGTATTTTGACTTAAATGGCAGTAAATTGACTAGAAATCAATTTCTTGCTCAATTTCATGAGTGTCGAGGTTGCGATCACTTGTAGACGTTTTGTAAAAATCCGGATAACATATCATTAGATTGAAGAAACATATGCACTTAAAGAAACCATTTTAACTCTTAATGGAGTGTTTCTTCGTACTTATAGATTGAGTGACTATTGCTCGTTTACTTACGTAAATAATAATGTTAATCGTTACCAATAGACACAAAAAAAACGGAAGTGAACATAATTATGACCACACTGGAATGTCCTCAATGTCATAAATTACAGCTTAATTTCAGGAACAAATACGATACCGATGTTTTAACCTGTTGGCAACATATTTCACTGCAATCCACAAGTCATCCTCATCTATTTCATGCAAAAATAACAACAATCAGAAACAATATATCAGTTCTTTTTCCGTGCACACTGCCAAAAAAAACATTCCGGATTTCTAATGAAAACATCACTCGATTCATAACATGTGTAGACACACTGCGAAGACGTGAACGACTTGCCTTGATATAGTACATGATAATAATGTATTTCTTTTTTAATGTTTAATATATGCATTTATTTAATGTAATCTATAATTGCTGCTTAAACTTTTGCTGTTTAAGTAAAAAAGCAAAGAGACATTACATCGTTATAAATTCATTTGAATGGAGCTTCTGTTCGTTGTTAAGATACAACACTATTTTTAAACAGATTCATACGCGCTATACCCATTCAAAGCTTCCGGGTGTAGTGATAACAAATTAATTTGTTGAAAAACGGCATGAGTGGTATGATAAACAGAAGAGCAGGTAACTACCTCATTGTTACATCAGGCTCGGCACGCATCGCCGTTCTTATTTTCTATATTTCGCATAGAGTAAAATGTAGTTCTAATGTTTACATAAAATCATTAATGCTGAACAGTTGCGAATGAAGTTTGTCTTCCCGTTTAGATGCATATCTGTAATATTTAAAAAATGACGAATAACTAATTATGTTATTATAGCAATATTTTATCAATTGTAATAGAAAACAGAGTACCGATAGAAAGGTATCTACCACAAGTACCTGTTTCCATCATTTGTTCTAGACATGAACTAATTGTATGTCTTACATCGCCATTACCTAAGCGCATGAGCGTGGTTAACATACAAGAGCAATTCATTGGCATACAAGCAGAACAGTCGTATGCGTTTGAAGTAGTAGGGATAGTTACAATAGCAAGTTTAATACCTAAAAATAGAATGTATCCAAAATACAATAACAAAAACTTAACACGAATAATATCATTACTTTAATGACAAAGAGCGAGTGAAGTATGAGTATTTAAGAAAAGAAAAACATATTCATTGATTGATGAATGGTTTTACTTCTCAAAATATGCCCAATATCTTGAATTGGTAAAAACTTGAAAGTACACTTTTCACAATTTATACCCAAAATTTGACGATGTTTTTATTTTATTTTCCGTTTTACTAAATCAAGCGTCTTTGAAATCAACAATCAACGCTGCAATCAGCTGCATAAGTGAAAGGCAATATTTAATACAATAGAATACACTAACGGCAGTATATTTGGACTTGTATATGTTTTGCACAATGGTTTCAGTATGAGGTGTAACTGCCAGCCGATTCAAACCACTAAACACTTAACCGCAGTTTACATACTTTTTAATACAGTGATTTTACTGAAGTAAAAGTTAAAATAATATTATGATTTTTTTCAACATAAATGGGCACTTATTTACTATCTATTATTAACAATGTACAATTTACAACTTTTAAAACTTTGGCAAATAAATATACCTGAAATTATTCCGACATCATACACTTTTGTCACGTCAATCAATACAGCGTTTTTTTATTTTGAAAAAAGCGATAGTTTTTTAATATTACACTCAATACGGTTAACATGATAGGTAATGTTTCTGTTATTACTAGAATTCTTAACAGTAATTAGCAAGACAATCACTTAAGATCAGCTTTAGTATACAGTTACTGAACCCGTTTATCTATGCTATTACTTAATATATCTTCGTAGATATTGTTTCGATACTAGGCAAGTTGGCGACAATTTACAGCAATTTATACACTTAAAGGTTTGAAGTTCCTCTTCGTGCAGATGTATAACTTCGGAATGTTATTCTTGATGATCCGCGATGTATTGGCGTCACATTCAAAAAAGGCTTTCCAAACCCAAACAGCCTGCACCTTGTTGTTAGATCACGGAAAGCTTGGCGAAATTTAGATGACACAAAGTTATATATCACCGGATTTATCGCATGGTTAATGTAGAAACATATTCGAGCACTATAAATTAGAAGTAAATATCTCTCAAGGCCGAGCCTTTTTATTGTTTCAAGGGTCGCAAACACCAGCCAAAGGCTTACAACTCTAAATGGTAGATGACATAGGAAAAATATCCCTACAATTGACGCGATATTATTCCCAACCTGTCTATGCCGCTTTATGCTGTCGTGCTTTTCTATGTCTTGCCGACAAGTTATGTGTAATATATGGTATATATGACAATTCAAAGCAAACAACAAAAGCGCTGGCAGGACAAAGAAAACAATGATCAGCGATATAATGTATGCCTTAGACCAACTTTCAACAATTGGCACGCGACACACCTGAAAAAAATCATATTGTGTTGTTGGTGGACTTTCAAGAAACACTTAAGCTTCTTTATATATTTAAAACGCGTAAGCCAGTACAAGAGAAATTCTAATTGCCACAACCACGTGTATACAATATCCGCCACAAACTGTTTCAATAAATTAAAAACTGTATCTTAGATTTCACCATTCTAGATACGATATTTGTAGAAGCTTTATTGTACGATCTATTTCACGAATTATGGCACCATAAACGTTAAACAAAGGGGCTTTTCCGATGTTATCACATGAATAGTCATGTAGTTACCTTAACAGGTGTTCCGTCATATAATGTAGCATTCATGAATTTCGTGATGAACAGATACGGAACACACGACGCAGCGGAGGCAAACCAGATGCCGAGCAGGATCCACTTCACAGCTCTCATATTGTCGTCGACACTCTGGTCGATTAATGAAACAAATGTCATCGGTAAATGATTAGAGACGTATCAAATTCAGTAATGTGTAGCAGAATAATAGTTTATAATATAAAGTATAATGTAGAACGTTTTCCCTGAAAATTTTGAATGGATGTAAATGGTTTCGCATAGAGATGTGTGCTAAAGTAATGGAAACTGACAAATACGTTCTTACTTTCATTACACAAGTACGAACGCTATGCTGGAAGAAAAACACAAACTGGTACTATAACAGTCTAAAAAGTCTTATGGAAATAAACATCACAATGTGTAAACCGATTGCTAAACTAACTGATTGTCACTGAAATTCCAGTAATTGTGTTTGAGAGGTGTTTATACGGAGACGAATTTTTTGTCTACGTGGTTGTAGCTCGAATCCTGCAGCCTACCTTAAGCGGATATCTAACGACCTTGTACCGCTCGAAAGTGATGGCAGTTATAGTCAACACAGATGCGTGGGCGACTGCATTCTCAAGGAATGGGACAAGCATGCCTGCAAACATACGACATGAGTATTGAACGGTTCTTAATTTTATGTTGGTTTATTTAAATGTGTATGTCGCTAAATAATGTGAGTGTTTCAATAAACATAAGTTTTTAGTGAAGTGATTACAAACACATAACCAAACTAGTTTATTTTTCACATTTGACAAAATACACATCGACTAGATTTAACATTGTTTGAGGTGTTGTTCCAGTCATATGCTTTTATGTTGATTTATAACGAAATATGAATAAGTACTCATACAGACTAAAGTAATAATTTGGGGAGATTTACACACTGCCTGTTGATGATTACCGCAATATTATACAATAGTAGTAAAACTGAAAGCCATTAATAAGGTCTAGCGGTAAATGAACCGCCGAAAATTTGCTTTTCTTAACGAAATTATATACATAACAATTTTCCGGATTATTCAATAACTGAAAATGTGATCGTTTAAGCTAAAATTCGCCCATAACCAATTGGTAAAATATATATTGTGCTAATTAATTTTAAAAGAAAGTGTCTTTGTAATTATTAAGCTTTAAAAAAACCGTTAAGCATTGGTACCAACATCAACATAAATGAAGTTCAAAGAGCAATCCGAGCGAAACAGTTTGCAACCTCATTTTTTATAAGCTTCATTATTCAAAGCAACTGATTTCGCAATAAGACCCTATAAAAACCCACATAATACATTTATTAATGTTTTAGTTGAATAATGTAAAATAGCATTTGTTCATACTAAGTACATGTACAACAACTGTCAGTACCAAGAATTAAGCGTTGCCACATATTGTAACTGACTTCTCTTAATCATAATCTTAGCATGACATTATTTACATTAACACAATTAATAAGACACGTATATATTTGCCAAATGTATCGTAAGTTCAATCGACTTGCAATGTATCAAAATGCATTTTAAAACCAAATAAATGCCTTTTACAGATACTAGTATAATTTTTTTTGCTTACTTACTTACTTACTGGTGATACTATACTATACTAGATTATGGCACAACACTTACACATGAATTCACCAAACAGCCAGACTTCTTTCATAAATATGTCAGCAAGAGCGGTCGGCATGCAAACCATGATGACCAAAGTATCGGCGATGCAGAGATTTAGCAAGTACATATTCACTGTGGTCTTCATCCTTCGGCTGCAAGAAATCACCACGACAACCAGAATGTTGCCGACGATTCCGACCGAAAAAATGATGGTATACAGAATGGTGGAACTTATGACTATGTAATCCGGAGGCGAAGGAATGTTAACCTCGGAAGAATTTGCCTCCGTCAGATTGTTTTTAAACCCGTAAGATTCCGTCAAACCCGAATTATTTTGCGTCATTAGTACGTCCATTTTGAAGACGACTTCTAACAGATAGACAATATTTTTTTCTGATTTAAATAAAAGAAACTTTAAAATTCAATTCGTTTCAAATAAATGTGTAATGAATGTGAAACGTTTCTTCAGCTCATTTACACAATTAAATTGTTTTCTAAATTATATTTTGTACAGTGCATACATATAAACTTGGAATAAATCCATATTTAATTTAAAACGTGTTGTTTAACTAAAATATTTTCATTGCCGGTATTGCACAGTGATTTAATACAAACATTCAACACAGTCACATGTCATCAGTGCTCTCCTGTCCGTAATTTACCACGTGTAATGTATAGTCCAACTAGGAAGTCATTACATAAGTGCCGCGAGAACGTCGAAGCACTTCACGAGAAACGCTTATCGACGCTTAGGGACGAACTGTGCCAATACCGACGCCGGCTTCCCAATGTCCAATATTACAGACGATATGTGAAGAAAAAAGCACTCCGTACCATAACATGCATTGCGGACTTTTCTGAGCAACATCAGCGTTGTCTTTGGTAATCACTCTACGTTACGAATCACCCAATTATCCATGTACTGCACTGCTAAGAGACTACTTATCGATAACGCGTCTGCTTATTTATACTCGTATCCAAAGTTAGGTAATCACGTTATTAGTATACAGTGCAAACCATGTCAAATACAGCTATTAATTGCATGTGTTTCTGTTTCTTTTAATGTTGCTTTTACAGGAAGTGTTTAATATTAATGTCATGCAGACGACAAAAGGAAAACATTCTCTTCTCACAAATTATCAAACCCACAAAAGCGTTTAGCTACGTAGTTTTACCGTTTGAAAAGGGAAGTTCCGTACATCAAAACACAAACACTTCCGTTGTATAATACATAATTAATATGCGTTAATAATAAAACGTATAACTACAAATATTAACATAACGTCTAACCATCAATCGAATGTGGTTTATGACAGCCATAACAAAACATAAACGCAAGATGACAAATATTGTTTTATGTTCCATGCTACGGGTGTGAATGGTATATAATTATGTACATAGATTATTGAAGTTCTGGAAGAGCATATTTATTTAACAAAAAAACTGGTTTAGGTAGATGTGCATCGGTACTGGCCAATCAAAGGCAAGACAGGTTCTTCGAATAGCATAGCATTGGCGAACCTCATGCTAACAAACTAATTTTTGTGATGAAATATGCAATTTTAAATACACCAGTTACTGAACAAAATGTGAAAGTTGCCAAACGATAATTTATTTAACAGTATAATACGTTTTTTGGCTATTTGCGCTACATAATGTTTCAACTTGGATACGACCATACCAGCATGATAACAAAATCGAATTGTATCGGATGTATGTTTACAGAACTCGTCCTCGAAACATCGTCGACCTACATGGTAACATTCGTGTAGGGATGCTCCTTGACGCTGTATAAGGCTTCTTCGTTGAAATGTAATGCTCTTGCATTCCCACTAAGTTTAAAACGTCGACATGGAAACATTTTAGCAATGACACATTTCGTCAGTAAGTATTCGTCCTCTGCATTAAAACGTCTAGATTAAACGGTACTCATTCATCATACGGGATTTTTAATATGGCTTTATTGAAAGGGCTCTTTTATCTTGTGTGACATTTTTGATCGTCTGAGTGCCGTAAAAGCCCCATTTCTTCCTAACCTCATCATACAAAGGATATTAGGATTTATAATGCTTGTCACCAATCGCAGTTCGTTGGATATACAAATCCGTACATATCGCGCATTTAAATGTAAACCAAGTAGACACACTAAATAAAGGAACATTGAACAATTAAAGAAATTAATCAGAACAAAATGCCTTTAAACATCAACATAGTTGTTTTCTGGCACTCAACGCAAAATATTTAAGTAAAGTATTTCCGCTAAACAATAACACCTACACCTGCATAAATATAGTAATTTTCATTTTTAACTGAAATAACAATACAGATTTAAAAACAATTCATCGAGTGAAATTAGATACCTCATAGCATAAATGTATTGCGATAAGAATATTGTCAGGATTTCTAACTACCCAGCTCGATAATCTAATTTCATTTAAGTAGATAGCCGACTTTTTTATAGTCTTAAAGTCCCGTCGGTGTGCATGTTTTAAAAAAAGCATTTGCATTAAATCATAAAAAAAAATAATGCATTTAATAATTAACGATCACAGCAAAAATGCGTGCTGAACGTTTGCATGCACATTATCAGCGATTGCATACACAATTTAAAGGTAAACCTCGAAAGTACATTTTCTTTCGGGTAATAATCTTATAGCATGGCAGTACAAATTTAATTATTTCTGTATTGTTGTATGTGTTGATGTCGTCTTGACATTGCTCTTTTTAAAAATCCTCGTATCTTTACCCAAATTACTATGCCACAGTAACTGTTCAAGTTATCACGGATCGAACGGCAGCGCGGCACGTGAGCAGCCGAGATTAGTTGCATTTTGAGTAGCGAAAATCAGATCCTATTTTATGGTTCTCCTTTCAATGAATCTATGTTATTTTACTTATACATTACATATTTTTTTTTTTTGCCGACGCTGAACGCGCAATTTTCGTCTATGCGAATAATCACACGTAAAACATTGATTATCGATTTAAAAAAATAAAAAAAAATAGTGTTGACCTAATTACCTTTACCGAGTAGTCGTAAATCAAAACACTTTTAAACGGTACGTAAAGGCATTGTCTGACTAAACATGCCCATAAGAGGAAAACCGGACTCACACTTATATAAATCATTTTCAATCGACGATGACTGCCTCAACTAACAATCTTGTGTTTTTTTCAGTATAACGTTACACACAATAACGCGGTGAAACTTACGAGTAATTTTCCGTCAGCAGAAGAGGTTATTGGTCTAACAGTGAGACACTAATCAGGTCTAATTTTCATTAATTATGACACACTATACACCGTTTAAACGAACACTTTGATGATTTTTATCAATTGAAATCAATTGAATGTTATAACTACGATAAGGTAGAGCGAATATTCAAAGGTCTATATAAATGTCTATATAATTTTACATTTTAGACGACACACAATATGATCATTAGTAAATGCCATATACATTTCATTTCATAGAATAAGTTTGGACGTCTTGACATGTCTTTTTCTCACAGAAATGTTAAGTGTAAAACACTTAATTCTAAAAATAAGCATGAATACAGATTGAAGTTAGTGTTCAAACGATTGTATAACATGTTATGAACTTAATGATTATTTTTACGGTGTTTACAACGTCATAGCTCACACAATTGTGTCCTCAAGTTGGAAAGCGTAATACTCAAAGATAACGCATGGCATGATATCCCACGTGACCCGTCGGTATTGATTCTTGTTCTACGACGCTTTGTGGTAAGGAAATTGTGTAAAGAAGGTGATTTACGTCTGCGCTTGCTAGCCGATGATAAAGAGGGATGACGAAAAATTACAGAAAGCAAAAAAAAGGGCAATCAGCCATGACGCAAATATTAACATTCAAAGTATTACACAATCTGCTATGAACTTGAACATTAAACGTCTTTAATATATTCATGTATTGGTATTGACAATTAACACCTCACTTGTGTATAATTTGTTTAATATAGTGACGTAGACACTTTCGACCAAGTACTTGTTGTATCATTTTCACATGTTAGCCCTCGAGAAAGAACAGCAAGGATCTAGCCATGCACATAATGTTGCGTTTCATATAGGGTGCATACTCCTTATTTTATCAACATAACTCTCAAATAATCGCCCTGTTCTTACTTTACCATAAGTTATTTTAATATATTCTTGTGTAGCATTTTTACATATTTGCATATGTAATAGAAATGCCAATAACAAGCCGCAATGTCGATATGAGTTACTGACATTTCTAAGCTTTTCTCACCGCCCTTGAATGGTTAATCTTGGCGGTTTATGACAACAACAACCACTTTCGGTATGAGTTATCCGTTTACTTTTAACATCGCATTAATTAATGGTCCCGATGACTCAATTTAGGCATAATACACTTTCCGATTACTAATTATCGCACGCTGATAGCATTTTTTATTCTTATAACACATACAGTTGAGTGTATCACTGAGGAAGAAACGTTGTATTAACCTAAGTATAGTATGGTTTATACATTATTGAAACAGAACTTCGTACAGCAAAATACTAAAAGCATTTATTTGCCTTGAAATCTTAATTCACATCAGTGTCTAACTCAAATTTAAGATTAATTGTTTGTAGACAACTGAGAGGTCATAAAAAAGTCCATGATAAAAAAACAATATGCAATTAGACTTAAAATGTGATGGAGTTCATAAACAAAATTTTTCTAGAAACTCATTACTTGAGGCGCAATACATATAAATTTCGTCACCCTTGTCCCATCATTACCAATAAATACATAAAAACAGTTATATCTGTTTCGTCTATTTAATAATGGACATTATTCATTAACTTTATAATATTAGACGAGAATTTGTTCAGTTTGTCCGTCCCATACGAGTCGAGCCTCGCCAATAATGCTCGAAACTCGCCTTATACGAGAAAAAGTCGGCCAATATGGAAAAAACACGGCCAATACGGAAAAAGGTCGGCCAATACGAGATTCAGCCAATCAGAAACGAGGAAAAACTCGGCCTTATATGAGAATCTAAAATTTCGACAATTTTGGACGCCATTTTGAAGTTGTATGCTTAGTTTTGGTGCAAACATTTAAATCGTTAAAATATAATATTGCAGTTTACTTAAAGCACTCAGCCCCTTATATATTAAGCGTCTATGTTCAGCTCCCTTTTTCGACCATAAAAATAGTGCAGTTTAACCACAACAGTAAGGTTTAGTATCTGAGCATTTGTACATAAATAACAACAGCGACAATGATCGCCGAAAACAAAACTAATTGAAATCATGGAGGATTTATAATAACAAATGCAATTCCTAATGGCAATTAGTAAGTTTTCAATCCTTATTGTCTTTCTGAGTTGTATTAAAAACAACGGTAGTGGATTCGGCGTGGCTGGAATGTTATTCAGGAAAATTTTGATTATTTCGCGACCTGTCAACATTTGTTTTCTCTTGCAACATTATTCAATTTTCGTTTTAAATTAACAAGATATCTCTTAAAAGGTATTTTGGTGTACACAACATTTTCAAAGCATTTTAAGCATTTTGCATTGGAATATAAACAGGTAAAAAAGTGTATAGAACATAAATTCTGCTATTTTTCAAAACTTCATACTTCATTTAATAACAAAAACCTGTAATTCAAAAGTGAAATTCAAGCCTTTCTTGCTGAATAATATTATAAAGTTAATAAATAAAATTGTCAGTAATTCGGCATGTGGCCTCAGGCCAATACGGCTGTCTCCAGCTCAATGACAAAGCCAATATAAATTCAACTAATTAATAACATTATAATACTAGGGACACAAACATACCGTGATATTTAGAGGAAATCAACCATTAGGTATGCTAATTATTTATTTTAATTAATTAGTTTTATTATTATTATGACAGTAGGCAAAATATGCAATCGTTATTGGAGCCATTTGTGTTTATAAATAATAAAACTGTTGTTGTTTTTTATTTTAAGGCTATATTTAATAGGAAATATCCGTGATATATACCATAAATTTCGAATGCTAAGACTTGTCGTCGGTAATTTTTCTTGAGTTTCTCATTATATCGTTGAACAAATGCATTAATCTTGTTTTCCGAATGGTTAAGTGATGACCGTGGAAAAGTTTTTCTTGGAAATTAGTTATGTTCTTAGAATATGCTTTATATATAGAATCGTCGATACATGCATGTATACTATAATGCAAATATCGCGAAAAGGAAAATATCATGTTAAATTGAGCTTTGCAATATATCAGCGAATATTTCGTAACAATTCATTCTCATAATTATGGTTTTGTGCCCACGCTATTTTGAAAAAGCGTCTTGATGAAAGACTTAATTAGGTGAAATTATTCAACACAATTTGTTGTGCGTGGGAAATTTTCCTCATTAACACGTATATCCTGTTCTGAGTCGGAATAACCTTATTTACATTACGATATTGCTACAATTGTAAATGTCACGTCAGAAACGTTTTGACAGGTTTTGTGAGGTTCTTATATCTAGAGTATGCAAGCTTAAACACAACGACATGAATCCACTACACGTTTAGTTTTATGTTAGATACAGCACAACCACCAACACAAATAACACCATTAATAATACATATTTAATAAAAAATGACAATATAAAAACTACAAAAGGCACACATTCCATGCATATATTATAAGTATCACACGTGTTCTCATAATGCTATCTTATACTTGTAAAGCTAAATTTCGACGAAAATATTTCAAAACTTGTTAAAGTTTTTCGTTATGAATATGAGTACATTATTCTGTTTTTTGCTTGAAGGCCTGGTGCAAATTGAACATATATGTTTATGTAATCTTGGTACGAGCGGATTGAAATATCCTCACTCAATGTACTCCTTACGTTTCACCAGCTTCACAGTTTACACAAACAAAATAATTGTCCATAGATACGACCTTCAACGATATTGTTTGGTATTGGTATTTTATAATTAATATGTTACGTTGTAGTACAGTAAACGTGATTATCTATTTAACTGGCTAATGTGTATCCTGTGTCATGTAGACGAAGTAAGGTCAAAGTAATTATCAACTATGCTGACGACAAACTGACAAAGAAGATATTAAGAATACAAAAAAGTAAACTTCATATTCTGTACAAGGACACATTTATATATT
This sequence comes from Dreissena polymorpha, assembly GCF_020536995.1. NCBI lineage: Eukaryota > Metazoa > Mollusca > Bivalvia > Myida > Dreissenidae > Dreissena > Dreissena polymorpha. Next base: position 20,607,527 of record NC_068365.1, read on the forward strand.
TTCGAGTTCACGATGAAACTTGTTAAACTTATTAAGTCATTATCGATGTTTATGATGGAACATATTTTATTTGAGTATTTGTTCTTATACTTGGAATGTGTGTTCTGTATGATCGCTTTTCAATGAAGATTTCCCAAAAACATGTATAATAATTACTTGCAACAATTTAATATTGGTTAATCTTGCAATATTATGTGCAAACGCTTTAAACTGTTTTCTCAGTCGATGTGTGTTTTTTGTGTTATTTAGTTATACATTTACTGTACAAGAGAGCTTGTTGTTACTGCAAATCATAATCATAATCTTAACACGTAGACGGTCGGAAATGTGCAATTGTCTGTTGATATTAAATATTGCCTGCATGTGTATTAGTCTTGAACCAATATGTATGATAGCAATGCAACTAGTGGATAGTATAACGGTTATTGGTGTTGTATAATGTTTTCTAACTATAGAGTACAATAACTGAAATTGTTAAAATGATAACGAATTAATTACACTAAATTAATTGTTAACATTTTTTTGTTTATGTTTATGTGTACCAACTTAATAGAAGTAATAGTTGAGCAAGCATTCTATTTTCAATTCAAAGTATGCTTATTTTTAACCGTTTTCTTGTTTTTTTAATTTCGAATTCTATGCAATTGCGTATGTAACGATGTTCTTCCAATCACATTTGCTAGTAAATAACAGTCCGATTTCCTCTTAACAAAATCCGTTCTGGATAGCAAATTCGTATGGCGATAGTAAAAGTCTAGACCACTAAATATCAGATTGGCTGAAGTAGTTTGAGTTGATTAAACCCTCTAATTTCAACGTCCAAAAAATTATATAACCAGATATGTTTCTACTTAATGTAGACTACAAAATAGACACAAAAGCCATCGCTAATAGAATAACAATATTATATCTTCAATAATAGCACCATCACAAACAGGTTTTATAAAAGGGTGATATATTGTGGAGAACGTCAGACTAATTTTTGAAATAATCGAATACATTGAAAACAAACTATTGCCTAGTCTTTTATTATTTTCAGATTTTGAAAATGCATATGATACTTTAAACCAAGAATTTATGTTTAAATGTTCAAAACATGTTAATTTCGGCGCTCATCTTATTCGTTGGGTAAAGCTGTTTTAAGTGGTATTATTATGAACAATGGCTATATGTCGGAAAGTTTTTTTAATTAAAACTGGTGTTAGGCAATGTTGTTCTCTCTCATCGTCACTGTTTGTAATATGTATCGAAATACTGTCTAATTATATTGAAAAAGACCAGAACATTAGGGTTTATTTCGTGAATAATGTAAACATAAAACAGTCGCTCTTCGCAGACAACGCCACCTTTTTAAACAACGGTGCACAAAATTCGTTTGAAAATCTTGTCAATACAAACACACAATTTGGGCATACTTCTGGATTAAACCTTAACAATTCAAAATCAACAGTTTTAAGGGTAGGGCTATTCAAGAACACTTCAATCCGGTTGCGCCATGATCACGAATTTATTTGGACATCGGAATCTGCAAACGCTCTTGGTTTATCCTTTATAACTGTAAATTAAAAAAATATGTTCATGAATTTAGAACCCAAATTGAGTTCATTCAGTAATTGTCTTAAACATCACACAAATTTACCTTACTAGGGAAAATTACAGTAATAAAAACGCTCACCTTACCAAAACTAGTATATCCATTCACTGTATTACCGAACCCTCCTAAACACACCATACAAACAATAACTAAAAATATATTAGACTTTTTATGGGATGGTAAAACCGACAAAATAAAACGCAGCAAAATAATGATGAATTATACAAATTGAGGCCTTAAATTAACAGACATTAAAATGTTAATAAATTCTGTGAAGGGATCATGGGTTAAACGACTACTTACAGGAAATAATAGTATGTGGAAGTGTATGTATGATGTAATCATACAACAATACGGTGTAGAATTGCTATTTGAATTAAAATTACAAACACAAGGTATTAAACGTATATGTAAAGACAACGAATTTCTTAAAAACATAATTCAAGGATGGAATACGTGTAAAAATTGCTATAGACATAACTTCAGCAAACTTATTGTATGGCATAATAGCAAAATAAAAATTTAAAATACGACTTTGTACTGGAAAGATTGGCACGACAAAGGAATTGTTTTTGTTGATCAGTTAATTGACTTTCGCGTGAAGAAATTGAATAGTTTTACTGATTTTAAATATATCTTTAATTCGTCAGACAATGACTTTCTTAAATACAATAGTCTTATAAATAACATACCTAAAGAACTTGTAGACGAGCGTTTTTAACAGGATAAAGGAAAAAATCATTACTAGATATAATCAAAACATCGTACCAGCCAACTAAATTTGTATACAATCTTCAGCTGTCGGAAATAGAAAAACAAACTTCGAATGCGGAAAATAGATTGCAAATATTGTTTAAAATAAAGAGTTAAATTGGGCAAAAATATACACGCTAGTGTCCAAAACTTGTACGGATACAAATTTAAGATGCTTCCAATATAAATTTATTATGCGTCTAACTGCTACGAATACATATCTCTTTCGGTGCAAACTGACAAGCTCTTACTTATTTGATCTGTGCAATGAATACTATATGGATATTGAACACTTGTTTTCGAAATGCCGGGTAGCGCAATATTTATGGAACAGATTAGCGGACTACATGTATGATAAAGGCATTTATTATATTTTAACTATGAATTAAGTTGTTTTTGAGAGATAGAATATAATAAAAACATGCAAACTATTAATTTCATCATTATTTAATGAAATATTTTATATTTAAATTGAAAAGAATGCACCAACCTCCTGATTAGAAAAATTTCCTTACATTCCTAAAATTACGTTTTGATATAGAACAAAAAAGGCCTAAAAACGATAATCTCGAACAATTTAATGCAATTTATCAGACATTACTTGACAGTCAGTTTTGAGCTTCCATATTTTTTTCTTTCTTTCTTACTTTTACTAATATTTTTATTTTTTTTATTTTTTTTTGGTATTGCAAAAAAACATAAATAATTACCCATTGTTGAACCATACTTATCGCGTATTTCCATGCAGATTAAATATATTTTGAAGACAAAATATGAACAAAAATATTCCGTTGTACGTGCAGATCCGCCAATAAATTACATTGTTGTCTTCTTGAATGAACAAAATGTTTACAATGTATGTGCATGTATAATGTTTGTTTTTACTGAAATTAATTAAAAAAAGAAAAGAAAAGATCTCACTCTTACTCAAATGTGTTCACTTGTATACATAAATGTATTAATAAATGTGTTTCTCTATAGCACTGTGTACTTTAATATATACAACATCAACAACGAACTGTCTTTAAATAATATTTACAATTACATTTAAGATTTACTTTAACAAAAAACGGTCAAGCACGTTTTTTACCAAATCAAGTAAATATAACATGTACAGGGAAAAAATCGTCGCTTGTTTTCACCTTATCGGATCATGTTTGTAGCGTTCTTGTTAACATTTAAGCCTTTCAAAGTGCGACATGTGTAAGTCATTAATGCGAATCATAATTGTTGTTTCATAGTCTACTTGTCACCAGATAACCAGGTGCTTAATTACTTGTTTATTTGATAGCACTAAACAAATACACATTTAAACATTAAATGACGTGTATGAATGTTAACATTATTGTATTTATTTTATAGTATTCACATTTCAACGGATATGCAGATGTGAACATCCGGGACTGTTTATGTTGAGCTAGTGTACAAGTTTACTTTTAAAACTCGTATTGAATTAATAATGTTTTGATTAACGTAGGTGTACAGACCCAACTATTAGATGCGCGTAGGATTATAAAATTAATTAACGGAAATATGTAAAAAAAAGTACGAAAATAACAAACTTTTCGAGAAAATAAACATATTTTAGTAGCAGAAGTTTTTGTAACACAATGCCATTACGTCCGTGAATGATTATTTACTTTCATGAGTGGAACGAAGTAACTCTTTTATTACTAATACGTGAATACAGTTAAATCCCATACTGCTACAGCTTTACAATCCCTAACAAACCCACCGTCTTTCAAAATCACTGACCACCGGCGTAAGCGCATTTTCCGATAAACTACCAGTAGTAAGTTGTGAAAACATTTATGTAAGTTTCATAAGATAGACATATTTTTGTTTTTAAAGGCCTATGTGAAGGGAGCCTTCAAATATGGGAAAATAGCGCTTCAAAAACAAAATAAATTAAAGAGGTTACTTTCATTTCGAGAGAAAACTGCATTAGTTAAAAGTCAATGCCTGCGGCGATTTTCCTTTATTCGGCTAAAGCTTAATTTAAAAAAAGATCCCGTGAATATACACATGTGCATCGCAGTAATGAACAATTGATTTCCAGCTCCTTGCGATCGTTCTTTTTACGCAGGACTCGACATTCACGTTAAGAGTTCCTTTCATTTCCGTCATTCAAATGAAGCTCATTCTTTAAACAATGTTTGCCACTTGCTCTTTGCTGAATTTAGTAACTGAATGATTAACAGTTTATATCCTACTTCTTCAAATCGCCAACTTCGTTTTTTTCTACAGGAAACGGCTTGCCAATGGCTGTATGACGTCCACTAATCCATTGCATTCCCGGATGACATTTCACAATATTGCGGTCAAATGGCTTATCACATTGGTTACATCCTAAATATTGGTATTGAACATTGTCATCGAAATTAAATGTTTATTTTATGCAATTTAAGCGTAATTAAATACTAATGAATTAACTATGATCCAAATGCGTATCAAGTACCTAGTTTAAAGTATCCCCATGCCATATTGAGTTTGCTCGTGTTGCAATAGTTTGATTTGCTTGATGCCAGACTTTCACTTCAGTATAGTGAGTACAGTTTGGTACTTTGCATATCGACAGCTATAACAAAAAGCAATACCAGTTTAACAATTAAACATTTGTCTTTCTGAAATAAAATCTATTGTGATAACAATTTTGAAATATAACAAACATGTGTTCATCCTGCTGGAAAGTAAATCACCCACAACACATGCTTATTTTTGGAAAACCTGATCATAAGCTTTAGAATTGACATATTAAATTTACATTTTTTTAAATGTTGCATTCGTGGGAGCAGATGTTTTAGATCTCATTTAAACTACGGTCATTATATATACAAACTTGTTAACACATGTGTCTGTTTCCTTTCTTACGTGTTATACAAAACAAAAGTTAATTGTTTCATGTTTGTACATGTTTTGGTAATTAGGAAAGGGACTATAAAGTGACAAAACCATTATGGTGTATATACAGTTTTTGTCAGTCTGTAATAATTTATTTAAAAACTTATACGTTCGTAATTAGTGTTTAAGTTTTTCTGTCATAATTTATTTAATGTTGCTTTAAAAAAAAATATGGTTATATTATTTTTTATGACTGAACGCTTCTTTTGCCAATAATTGTAATAATGTTCACATTACATGACGCACATTAAACTTTATTACATTGATTCATTTGGTTGTATATTGGAGTTTCGTTATTCCGATAAATAATATATACACAACAGTGTGTTTCCAAGCGCAAGTTATGTACATACTTAAATGTTTTTAATTGTCAAACAACAAGCGATTGCGAACTCTGTATTAGAAGTAGCAGCGGTACATTCATCAGTGGTAGGTGTTGTTCAAAGCATAAACAAATAAAAATTGACAAATTATATATGTGCTGATTTTAAACAGAATAGTGAAGACATGACGGGCCTATAATGCCTTAAAACGTATCCAAAATTGCTTCCCACCTCAATCGAAATAAACCATTCACATTTCAAACTCTGAAAAAGGAGGAACAATTTAACGCGTAAATTTTTTAAACTGTCTCGAAAATAAGGGTATGGAACCTGTGAATATCGAGGATAATATTATAAAAAAAGGCTCGAGTTTTCACAATTAGTGCATTCAGTTTAAACAATACTCAACATCGCTTAGTGTGGCTCATATTTTGCATGGGCCATTATTTACAAAAATGCTGTTACATAACTAAGCCTTTTGTTAAAGCATCCAATATGCAATACTTTTTAACAAGTGCTACATGCATTTTCAAGGTAAGGTTAAACAGTATACGTATTCACGTGAACATATAGCGGGTACTGTAAAACAAATAAACAAGAATTATGTATGTGCTTCGATGTTTTTAACATATCAAGTTCGCTGTGTACTTACAGTTATTGCGTTGATATCGAATCATAAGAAATTTAGTGAAGAAATATCCCTAATACAACAGCTAATAGTCTATGTATTCTTAAATATGATAAGACATGTACGTGTGCACATTCAACCGCATTGACAAAACACGGGAATGTATTTGCCCAATGTAGTGGACATGTGCCCGCTAAATTTAAACATCTCCACTCCTTGATACATTTAAATACAATATTTTACCCTTTTAAATTGGTCGTAAAATATTATGAACTATTTTAATAATAAAATGCGTTAGATTGTTAATATATTTTGGTACTGTCATAACAAATACAATTGCGATACAAAAAGTGTGTTTTAGAAAACAAACAAGCTTAAATAAATTCGATTCTGCGCGAATCTTTAAACCGACGAAACTGTATATATAAACATATATATATATATATAACCATATAATGTATTCAGACTGTAAGCTCCGCTGAATAGTGTCATGTTGTTAACAAACAATCATTCAAAACGGACCTTTCTTCGTGTTAGACGTGAATTCGACAGGAACTTTCACTATCACAATAATACTCATACATTTCATTTCTTCAGTCCTTATATGATAAAAAAATTGTCGAAAGAGTTACTTTGTTGCCTCACGGCGTATTTTCGTATGGGGTCTTCAACAGACTATAAATATACGGAAATCAACTTCATTAATGTTGTTTGTAAACAAAAGGGTATTTCTTCTCGTACACTTTGGATGCGATAATTCAGAATTTGCGTATTCGTGAGAATTGCAATTACAGTTGACAAGTTGAGTCCGTTTAGCTGTAAGCGATTTAAATAAGACATAGATTGGTTATATATTAACTGGTTCCCCGTTCAATATAACCGTTGACTCCATTGACTATAATATACAACAGGTGCATGCTAATATATCGGCGATTTTAATTGGATAACGCGAAGACCAATCGGGAGCGCCGTTCGTGACGTGACGTTACAATGTTATGGTTCGCACGCGGGAATTCCCAGATAATGTTTTTTAATCTCTCTATCATTCCCTTGATAACTAGATCAAATACACAGATTCACATGCTCACAAATGAAGAATTTCCACTTTTAAGTAACGCGAGGATATTATGTATCATGTTGTATTCAAGTTGCATATGTATTATGAATCTTATTTGACTATAACGAGCTTTTATTCTTACCTGTCAGCTTTCAAAAAGTTCGGCAAAATAAACCGAAAATGGTACATGGATTAATTCGCCTGAACCTCGAATAATCACGCGATATGTTTCTAAAAATAAACGGTCCCATTTTGGACCGGTAAAATCAGCTGGTACCGATCCCTATATAGAGAGTATGCGATAGATAAGGGGAGATAACCGATCTAGGTTATATATTTCATAATTGCAATAATACACTATGCATGCGTTATGAAAATTGCAAACCGTCACTTAATTACACCAATTTGGCTATTTGGCTATTTGATAAACACTCAAGTCATTTATAAAAGAACACTACCGCGTATTTTACTTTAAGAATTAACATAAGTATCTGGCTCGGGTTTCTTGCCAAGTTACACACATAGCTTCCATAGCGTGTTGATATATATATATATATATATATATATATATATATATATATATATATATATATATATATATATATATATATATATATATCAACACGCTATGGAAGCTATGTGTGTAACTTGGCAAGAAACCCGAGCCAGATACTTACACTACATATGTTCTATATGTATAATATATATGTATATGTTTACCTTTTCGTAGTACAACAATAATTATTTAAAAACCTATGTATCATCATTACTGCTTGATGAAGGATAGAAACCAAGTTTATGTATATGTATTTGTATTATGTGTTGTTTTTGTAAAGAAATAACTTTTTAAATAGTTCATGGAAGCGTGTCGCACATGTCGCATAGTACACATGTAAATATGTACGTCATTAATTGGACGCCTTGACATTTAATATCCGTGTACCGTTCACGCGCAAGCCCAATGTTTCTTCTATTACGTCATTAGTAGAGGCAATCCTCAATTAGAAAGCTTTTAAGTAAATGAACGTGTTCGGTTATCGTATACAAAAGGGCTCAATAAACATGGCTAACATATGTTTAGTTTGATTAGAGCAAATCATAAATATGTTGCATGAATTATATAAATATGATATAATTTAGATCAACACAAGATGTATGGGCCAATTGAGACTGTCATTATACAATATTTTATGTAGAAATGTATTAATCAAATAATGTAAACTGATGTTGATGAATAGTCCGACTTCATAACATGTTATGAAGTGTATAGGAGTAACAGAAAATAGTTGAGGAGTTAGGGTTGTACATATATTTAATAAACACAAAACCTTTGCCAATTGCTTTAGAGTTTGATATTCGTGTTGCTTAACATACATGTTTATGTTACATCGCATTTTTAAACAAACACGAGCCTGTATAAACATGTACGACTTGTCTGATTCTTTCATCATTTATTATTGTTTTATTGTTTTATAATTAGAAACAACATACGTACGTATGGACAAAAAGAGCCACACTAAAAAAATAGCCCTTAATCATCAATATCTTCAATACTCGATTCTTAACAATACACTCATCCAAATACTTTACATTACCCTTTCAGACACACAATGCCTATTTTGCACCGATGAACTTCAGCTTACAAGTTTAAATACACTCCAATTATATACTTGACCAGATTTGTTTGGTATACTGCTAATAATAAGTTTACATGTCTACACGCGGATAATGTACTAATATAAACTGTACGATTTAACCAATGCACGGTTACTTTGTGAATATATTTATTTGCCAAAACACTCATGTTGATTTTAAGTTAACACTATTATTTGGTTTGACTATCTGGTAATAAATTTTAATGCACAAGCTCAGTAATGTGGACAACCATCATGTCGTTTAGAGTAAAATGCCGAATTTTTAAATATGTTGGATTTATATCAGTGAATACTATTTCCGACATTTTGAGTGTTTCGATGGAAAACGGAAATGCATGTTTGTCATTTGACTCTTTTTACGTTTAAACAAATTATGAATTTTATCACTAAAAAATTCACAACGTATTATTTTAGTAATGGTTTATAAAATGTGTATATTAAGTAAGTTTTGATTATTTAAATAATATTCCTGTACATTACATTTTATATAATCGGCGCTTTAATGTTTTTTAGTAATTACCCTACACTTATTCAAAGAAACCCCTCCAACCCCTTAATTATCGCACATTGCATGTACTGATTTCTTCTCAGATACGCACAGCATTCAACAAGTTAAAACATGGTCACTTCTTCAAATTGTCCGGCATGCTTACACGATTAAAATAGTACATCAATATTGTAATTACAGTATGGTTAATACAGATGCAATTGCAGAAATATGACCAATAAACCCTTCTCACCGGTGCATATCATTAGTTAGATTAATTGTTGGGCTAGTAATGTGAAATTTTACTAAATAAATTAAAGTATCGGCCAACAGTTTCTTATTAGAATACTATTAATTATCCTTCAAATATATATAACATTAAGATAAACATGTACAAACGTTCTATATATTCGGTCATGTCGACAAAACAAGCCTGTTGGCATTCAAACAACGACCCATTAAAGCAACTTTACGATCCAATTATGCGTATGACGCATAATGAAGCTGTTTACATCGCTTATGGATGTTGTAACAAGTACAATTCATACGTAAATGTCCCGCTGTGTGGTGCTGTTTAAGACTTCGCATGACATAAATCCAACATACACGTGTTGACTGTGTTCGTACTTTAACCAAAACCGAACATATTTTCTGACTATTATATTAATTATCCTGGACCAAAAAATATATTGTAGATTGATTTGCAGACCTCAGTAATTTATTCGGACGATTAAATATATTAACAAAACACAATTTCCACAAAGTAAAAATCATCGACAGCCATCACGTAAGAACTTAATGAGACCATTTGTATTCACATTATTCACAACTTGTTTATCGTTTTATGATGCGTACTTGCGTATGTCTGTATTTGACGACGGAAAATTATATGTAAACATACTGTTGTGATTGTGTCGCTCCTATTATGATATTAACAACGTTCTTGGAAACATAAATTATTCTTACTTGCTAAATCTGATAATCAAAACAACTGATGTTGCTGACATGTTAGCTACCAAATAAACTAGTAGTTGGTACATGGGGATGTAATAAAAAGTAAACGTCGAATATTGGATTCAATAATTATTGTCGTTTACCAAACTATATTGGTGGTTATCATGAATCCCTTCTTAAAGGTATATAACTTAAATATTATTTAAAATCCCACCGTTAAATAGCATTATACCATGCACATCAATGCAAAGGTAATTGCACTTTCGGGAACATTTTCTTTTTGTAAACATCATGCAATTATATCAATTAAAATAAGATGCGAACATGCTTATACACCTTCCAGTTAAATACTCGTTATAATAATGATACAATGCAGTGACTATTGCGTTTTTCTTTTCTGATACGGGCTCACCCAAAAGCATGTGGTTTATTTGAGATATTTTAAAAGTGAACGCCATCGACTGTAACTCATATGAAATAGTTGTCATTTGATTGTTGCGTACAAGAAAAACGTTACACTAGCTAATCGATATATATTAACATTTGAAGATTACGAATGCATACACACACGCGTTTACTGTTAAACTTGAGTCAAACAATAAGTTCAGTTCGATATGGAGCCTTATTAGATGTGTTTTATTTCGTTCTACCATTTCACATCACCAATTCAACACATTAACTGAATCTTTAATGCGTTTTATATCATTTTTCTAAGGAATATTAATATAAATAAGAGCTCTGTCATAATATTAATTTATCTAGCATTCACGAGATAAAAAAATAAGTGCTCTATATCTTGTAACGTATGTCATATCCGTTCAGTATACGCGCTGGTAAAAGCTTCGTTTAACCGATGTTACCAACAATTATTAAGACGCAAACGAGCAAAATCTGATTGGAAACACAACACGTATGCTCTACCAGAAAGGACAATACATCACTTGTGATATGCTGACATAGAGAATCTCTGTTATTTAAAGAACCATTCCGCTTCCAACAATTCTTCGTCAAAAATAATATTATGTATGTTAATATCGTCTGGAGATTATATCAGGAAAGAAATTATCGCTAACATCAAGTATAATTCATTATTCAGTAAAAGTAATCCAATTTTGGAAATGTCACACACTCAGGTCATCATACGAGCATTGCGCATACTAATTGCACTATTATTACACTGAGACATACACACAGTACTTATTCCCACGCCCTCATACAAGTTTAAACCTTCAGGTACATGCTACTAATACCGTGTGGAAACATGATTTATATATAAAGTGATGTTTTTTTAAGTGTTGTATGCCAAGAACCTATCGGTACCTTTTGATTGGCAAACATAATTTATGATATAAATAGTTTAATTCAATATCGATTTAAATATCAAATATGTAGCTTATTGCGTTATGTTTTTAGCAGGACTATTAATTTGAATCAGCATTTTCTGAGTTCTTCAAGAAGAACGTTACTTTAGACAATCCTATCTTACAACGGAAAGGTCACCACGCGGTGTGTAACGGCGTATAATCATTCACTTTTCTGCATAGTAATACATGTATTAGTTGTATATTATGATGAATATACCATAACGATATTAATGCACTATAGCACATTTGTTAAAAAACCTTGACTTGAAAATGCGCTTTAGTGTATAACTAGTTTACAGGTTACAATTTACATTTGCGTTTGTTTAAGACAAGTTAGTTATCAATTATATATTGTAAAGAAAATAGGTTGGTAATGTTTTTTAGGTTATTCAATTTAACTTAAATTTGAAAGTAAACAAGTTCATTTTTTTCTTTCAATTCCTTTCAGCGGTATCATATATGAGGCAAGGCACACATTTAGATAAAGGAACTATGTATGCCCTAGGTGGTCTGTGTAATGAAAATATATTAACGACGTCGTATTATTGTTAAAGACTACGGTTGATATGAGATAATTTGCAGCGCATTCCTGTCTAAAACAAATACCAGTTGCATGCAATTATTATCGGAATGTATTTACCTGATGGACTTGTAAGTGTAATACAACTATGCAAGATTGTAAATTTAGTAGTTTTACGGATAAGGCGCTACCATCGGTATGATATAAAGCTGTCGTTAAACAGATAAGACAAAAAATCTTTAAACTAACATGTTTTTAGCGTAAATCATGATTTTGAAAGTTAGGCTTGACAATTTACTTTTCTATATAATACAATTGAACAAAAGATGTAATTAGCTAAATAAAATAATATTCTGGCAGTGTGAGGACTTATTAATGCGTTGAAGTTTGTGGTTTAGGAAATACAGTAATTATATTAGTAAAAAACAAAGTTTGTTGATTATAACCACGTTATAAATTGAAATTATATATATTACTCATGGTTTTCTTCTTAAGATTTAAATTATACTATCTTTTAGACACATACGCCTTTTGGCATCCTTCAACCACTCTATTGTAACACATTTTCGAAAACTTTATGCCAATATCTTATACTTAAGCTCTAAACAATATGCTGTTGCTTAAATTCAGCTTTGCGTAATTGATTTGTTTTTTCCGTAGTGACCGGGAGGTAATGGGTTTTCTATACACTTTCGGGGGTATAAAGATCTCCACGAAGGAAACCAAGTACTGGTTGTCACGAGGGAATTGACGCGGTAGAGTTTGAAGAGGCCTATGCTTTAGAATCCATCGATTTCAAATAAATAGTTTTTTTTAACACAATTAAAACAGTAGTTGAGGATTAATTGTATGCATACCATTGCAATTGGTTATGCTGCTTACTTTAATATATGGTATTATAAACGAATCCTTTATGGATGTTTGCAATTAAATCACAAAAGATAAAAATCGCAATTTGCAGGAAATGCATTCACTGTCTGAATGAATCTATAGTGTCCATACGTCAGAAAACCAAAGGAATAATTACTAAGAGTCCTTTGAATAATTATTCATAGTTTATAAACGGGTATTGTATAATTAAATGTCAAGGCAGATAAGTTGAATGAGTTATAAAACTATTGGAAATAGTATATGTACTATTAATATGTTAATTTAGATTAGGATTAATTATTTCAATTTATGTAATGTTTGACAAATACATGGGTATATTATGTGACCGTGTGAATTAAGGCCGTTTGTCCAATGCGTTTTTGAATGTTTTTTATAATAAATTATTTCAAACAAAAGCAAAAAGATGTTCACATATGGAATACATACATGAAGGTGGCGTTGGTTTTATGAATTATTCATCGCAATTTATTTGAATATAGCATCAAGTTTATTTCAGTTGGGTTATATGATGAAGCGAAGTTAAAAATTATGAGTTAAAGAAAAAGAAAACGATTGGTTAATATTCGACAGTGGTTGCCTTCAAGTCGCCTACGTTACTACGTAAATTGCAGTATAAAATGTTAATGCCTGTACTACTTCCATTAAATTGTTAAATTAGAGATTGCTGCATTTGCTTACAAATTATGTTTAAAAATGGGTACAAACTAGAATGGATACCACTAATTGATTGTTATATGGAGACTAATTCTTATATGCGAGTATCAAAGATAAATTATATCGTACCTGTACTATACAACGAGCTATATGCACTCTGACATTTACCATAAAATCATAACTCAAGCTGGAGTCACCGCCTTTGAACAGTCAGGCTAATTGGGATTTTAAACTTATTGAACTGACCCTACACCTCCTACTAACATAAACATTGCAATGTATATGCATCTCAAACCAACGTGATTCAATGTAATAAATGAATATTATAATATGTTGGTATATTTACTATTGAATGATTGAGGTACACCAGTGCAACGTTTTGAGGAACAATGACATAAATATAAGATCAAAATTCAGCTTAAACCATTTTCTTAAAACGATGGCAGACCTAGCCATCATATTATATATATCTCAGATCTAAGTACGGCATCCATCAAATACTAAAGTATAATATGTGTGTGTGTTTTTCTAAGTCTCATTGTTCGAACTTGCGTATTTGCTACACCGTGTTTTGAAATCTAAAGAACTTATTGCAGGATATTGGCACCGCTAAGTGATTAAGTTGAAGTCCGATATCACTCCATCTACCATAAATATCCATCCCAAGCCGGAACATACAGTGTACATTGAGACATTGTTTTTCAATTAACATATATCAGAATGCAGCTGTCAAATATCTGCGTACAAACACATATGTCTTTTGTACACTCCGTTTTTGTAGGAAATATATGATAATGGCCTTGGAGACCACACTGAAATGTGATAATACATATGACGTCAACGTCATGTATAAATGGTTAGTAATACATTAAACTCAATTTACCACATTTGATCCATTTATATCTCTAAAGGAAATGACCCGCGTGTTGTCTTAGACAATTATTCGTTAACATAGTGGAAAATACTCAAAGTAACAATTACTAATACATCTTTATTTAAATTACATGTTATGACATTATTCAACTGCAGACACATTTGGTAATGCAAAAATAGTAGTAAAATGCGATACAAAGGTACACTTAACTTATTGCGTTTCTTGATGTTCTTTTTGTGTCTGGACTTTAATTTCATGTTACGATATCTAAGTTTTTGCCCATTGGAAGCTTTTTATAACGTTCAATGACCGTACCTTTTCATCTTAGCTGCTTGTCTATTGTAATAGGCATACATTAGTACATGTTTGGTATGTTATTGTCAGTTCACTCCCATTTCTGATCTAGTCGCGTTTTAATGAGGTAAATTTATGTTATTTCTTGCAGCGACTCAACAAAGCACGAAACAGGTTACTTTTAGAAATTATGTATTATTCAAGTGCTGTATCCATCTTTCTAAGCGTCCATAGTTTGTTTTACATAATTTTATGTTCGAAATGTTAAAAATGGCGGCGTAGTTTTGCATGAAGTTATTTTGAGCGCTCTTGACGATTTTTATTGCCGATTAACCGATTATTGGGCTAGCAACCATTTATTTTGGGGCAATCAACCAAGAATTCTTGGTCGGGCCATGTAAAATTGGTCAGTGACCAACTTTTTGGTCACTCGAGTATAAAAGGGTCCAAAATTGTGAAAAGTAATTCAGTAAGGCAATAACATCAAGGGTGTTAACACCGATTCCAAAGTATTACGAAAACTTGTTAGAAATATTAAATATACTGAATTCACATTCATAGAATATCAATATAATAGTATTAAATACCTAAAAAATATGTGATTTGCTTCGTAAATATATTTAAATATTGTTATCATTCTTTAAAACTCATACTATTTTGTTGAATGAGTGTTGGACAGTTGCGCGTGAGGTTCGTGTATAACTAGTTATAATATGCTATAACTGTATAAAGTCTAATATCGATTCTATGTTGTTTATGTTGTATCTTGAGCAGATGACCTTGAACTACGAATAAAGTTGATTTCATTTTGATTCCATAAGTGTTACACAAAATAACAAAGTCGTACCGTTCTTTTCAAAACCAATTTTTTTTGTTTATAATGATGCGTAAACAAACTAAAAAACATACATATATTTGGGGTTGTAAGTACGTGTGCTAACGAGTCATCGAATTGTTATGCTCACGCCTGTTGGTATGTATTATTTTATTCCAACTTTATATTAACTAGCTAGACAAACCAAAAAAAAACAACTATTTAAAATAAGGTGACAATGACATCTTACATAATACATATCTTAACATATGTACTTGTATAATTCTGTTTCTTATAACTACATAATGCAGACGGCAAACAATATGTTAATTATGGATATATAAGTAAGCTTGTTTGAAATTTATGAACTTACTTTTTTTCAGATTACGTATCTTTGCTAAGTAGGTTTTTTTTCTCGCGGAATTATGTATTTTCGAATCGTATTTCGCAATTATGATGTATGGGACTATTCTCCGTCACGGCAATGCAATTCTCTTGTTTCGAAGCAAGTGTTCTTTAAACTTAAACACGTGAGCTGTTATTGGTGTAATTAATCAAACGATTCACGTCAAGTTCAATAAAATGTCTAACATAAACAAGACAATTGTCAATACCCTTTTATATCAGACAATCTGTCTGCTAGAGCGTATGTGAGTATGTGTTACCTTATGTAAGGCTTAAAGGCGAGTATTTGAAAGATTAGTGAAACCTTATATTTAGTATAATTATAACAACAAGCGCATTTGCACTGTTTCCTTAATGAAATATGGAGCATCATAAAACTAATGATTTAGCATATACTGCAATATAAAATTTGAGCTAAATCATTATGTAGCGGCACCCCGGTGATAATATTTACCTGCATACTATTATTGTATCGTATACCATTCTGATAAGTTTCTTGTGATGTTCTCACGTTTTGTTAAACAATTTCAATTCGCAAAACAAGAAAAAAATAATCATCCTTTTAAGGTGGTCTAATGCAAAATACTCTTTAAAGAACTGAATTTGTATTAACTTATGACATATAATACTAATCTACAACTGTTACACCGTAAATTGTAAAGGTGCGCGATACAGTTATGTAAAGAAGCCTAGTAATTGTATTCTATTAACTAGCAAGTCTGCAAGGCATTATTATATCTTTAATGTTTTAGCAACTCATTCTTTATTAAGCCTGCGATTTTCGCAAAACGATAACATACTTTTTCTGCATTGCAAGAACGCATATTGTCAAGGTTTAGTAATTGGTATATTTTTTACGAGTTGTCATGCATTTGTTTGATATTACAAAACACGCTTCTGGGCGCAACTTATTCTACTTTTAACGACTGTTTTGCATGAAACCTGAACATACTAATTATCTTCAGCTAATACAGTGCATTATTGTATGTTTTTTACGATTGGTTTATACTGTTGCAACACTTTAAATACATCAAGATTTAAATTGGTGTTATGTTATCACTTATAGTATGCATCTTATTGCAGCACAGCACTTGTTTTGATTATCAGATTTGAAGGGTTGCCAAGTGAATACTCTTTGACCACATCCAGACGCTGATGAAAAAAACAACAAAATTTAGGTTAAATAAAGGAGGAATACACAATATATGTGAGTGTGATTTTTAAGTGTGCATCCATCGCATATTCACATTTTTACTATTATTGCAAAAAACAACAACAAAATATTTACGCGGGTTATGGATTGGTTTGACATAAACTGTTTACTCACTGTGTAATCATGTATAGATAGCGTGAGCTATTGTAAGCTACACGTCCTTAAATAAGTATACTTTTTTCACAAATCGTGATTGTTTTCATTTTAAACCCGTGTTATTATATGATGTGATCTTTTGTTTATCATGTTAAAAGTGATTTAACACTTAATATGTCAAAGTAAAAACATGTATATGGCTTTTGAACTTTCTTGCTTCAGATGATAAAAACGTTCACATGTTTTGCAATATGCTTTCTGTGTTTGATTTTGTAACAATGAATAGTTCGTTTAACTCGATTTCACCCAAACACAGGCATTGGTATCATAAGATGATGTTCACAAAAGTTTAGACCTTCTCTCAACCCTCTCCGAGCAATACCCCCGAAACCACTACACCAGATGACTCATTAATCATTAGAATGGTTTGTTTATGGCGATACATGATTTAACATAAGTATAATGTTGACAAGATAATACGTCAAACTTCGGTCCAATTGATCATAACTACATCGGTATAAACAATATAGAACTTCGACCTGGGTGTATATTATCAATATGACTGAAGGCGTTGACTTTTTCTGATTTAATTTGTTCATGCATCTTCATGAAACTATTTATGACCGATGATCAATCTAAAACACCATCACAGGAACCTGTAAAGCATTTGGTGGGGTATGGATGGGGATAGGGTCCTAAAGCATGTTTCAGGGGCAAGACAAATGGAAGTCGTGTTTTGATACTGGTGCCTGCGCAAAAAAAGATAACAAACTCAACAACGTGCATGATATTCATTAAACCGAACGAATCATGAGTGATTTAAATTTAAGCATAACGTTTTGTTTTAAAAACGAATATTTAGCCCTTTGTGGAAAATCTCGGCATTCTGATTTAAAACAACAATATTTTGTGTCCGAATAACCACCAATACGGAGAATATTGGTACATATAACGATCTGAACTTTAAAGCGAATACATAATCGAATGGTTACTCTAAAGTAATCGTATAGTGTTCTTATCACTGGCATTACCTTGTATAATCTCGATTCAGAATAAGGTGTTTTATGAACTGTGATTTAACTATTTAACTGCTTTGAAATACGTTACAGACCTTCTCGAAAGGCTATTCTTATAGCGTGGCATATAATGTCTCCTGCGTATACCGAACACCCGCTGTCACACCGAAACGTACCCACTCGTTGCCAAGGTAAGTCGTAAGGTAATAACCTAACGCATGCAGCGAGGTTACAACCACGGGTGTTTGTATTTGTTGCAAACGTTTGTTCATTCGCAATGTAGAATCGGCATTGATCGGGTGTTTAACTGATGTTGGTCCCCCAAAACGTGATGAAGTCAGCAAAATACAAATAAAATCATATTAATTTTCGGATAGCAGGGGCGAGGGAAAGTGGGAATAACAATACATATTTGTTTTCACTAAGAGCGTTATATAAAGCCGATAATAACCTAGTTAGACAAACACCTGACCTTGATTGTAAAGTCAACTATCAGAGACGACAAGCCACAGCCCAATAAAAACACACCAAATGTTCGTGCTCTTTATTTGTTCCGGACCATATTCAAATGCCTTATATTATAATTCGAAATCAGACAGTGAAACGTTTAACGAAATAAATCTAGTTTGAATAGTAGGAAGTACATATGCGAGTACGAAAAAAGGAGGGATGATGCAAAACTGCTTTTTCGAGATAGTCAACGTTTTTTCATCAAGTTCATATCGAACAACATGACGCAAATATTTATTATTAAGTGACAAAATGTACCAATATTGCTAGATATGTGGATGACCCAATATTCATCAAACGCGTTAAACAATTTTCACAGTTTGAACGACATACTATATCGGATAGAGATTAAAGGTTTGATAAAAAATAAAGATAAGCAAACCGATCGTAAAAAGATGTAACTTAAATACAGATGAAGTAAACATGGGCCAATAAAACAGTACTTTTAAAACAATCTAAAACGTTGTTAACAATATGAATATCTTAAACGGAATGAACCCAAGAACATTTCGAGGTACTTTAGATCGCAGTGTACAGCTTTTTATAATATCAACACATCGCTTGATTGTTTTAAGAATCAGTTCAAGCACATGCGTTCGACAGCAAAGTGTACTGATAATGCTAATGCAGAGGTATTTAATTCAAACCATGACTTCGGCCTTGTTTCCAACGTGTAAGGAGAGCTTGATAACTTAACAACAAGAGCTGAACTGACTAAAGCGATTGCACTGCTATAGAAATGTAAATCGCATGGAGTCCATGCAAATTCCCGTTGGCCTGAACTAAAAGAATTATGATTCCTGTAAATAACAAGGGCTATACATCTGATCCTAGAACTTATAGTGGTATCACTTTATTAACTAACTTTGCAAAATTGTTCACATGTGTACGCAGCCATCGAATAACAAAATGGAGTGAAAACACCGTTATATTTTACGCGCAGTTCGATCAGATCAACTATAGATACAGTGTTTATACTCCATTCAATTATACAAAAGCATGTGAATATGAATAAACGATTGTATTCTTGCGTCCTTGATATGAAACGTTGCTTTGATACTGTATATTTAAATGCATTATGGTCAAAGTTATATATGTTCAAGTTGGACGGCAAATGTTTCGCATTATACGCAATATGTATCAATAGGTCAAAGCATGTGTAAGAAATTGTACTACATACTATTCGTATTTGAATATAGCAATCGGGCTTATACTGGGGGAGATAACTAAGCTGATACTTTTTTCTATTTTATAGGACGATCTTGACATAAAACAGAATTAAGGCGGTAATACATGTACATATTTAAGACATACGTTTGATTAAACTACTGAGTAGAGTGCGTTAAAGCACTAAACATATTAAAATCCAACCTAAAACGTATAGATGTTAACTTAATGTACCTTAGCATTTATGTTTTTCTTAGAGATGTTCGTAGCAATTCGGAAAAAGTGCACCATAAATTCCACCAAGCTATTCTGGAAAATCAACATCAAGTCTGGCTTTTTACAGTGAACTTGGTAGATACCAGTTGTATATTAACATATATGTACGAATAGTAAACTATTGTTTTAACTGTAACTTAAAGTGGTAATATTACATTACGAATCATTTTGAAAATGGCTGGATTGCCCTAAATGATAATAACTTGAACTAGTTCAACAAGGTAAGGGAGTCATTGTCTTAATACGGATTTAATTATGTGTGGTCGAACAGTCCACAAATCATTGAAATAAAGTGTTGGTCTACAAGAGTGGAAATGACATATTAATGATAATATATTTATTGTATATAAAGCAGCCAGTACAATTACCCGTTTGGTTTGAATCGTATTCAGAGACAATTTGTCAAGAAATTGAAGAACAGTGATTACGAACTTATGCATCTGTGCACATAACATGATAATTCAGACAGACAGGTATGACCGATTGAAAAAAACAATTGCGATTCAGCCAATTATGTGAAAGCAATGAAGTAGAAGATGAATTTCATTTTGTGTTTAAATGTTCTTACTTCTTAGAATCTCTTGTTCGTATTTTTCATATTTCGGTTGTCGAGCAAAGCATGAATCTAAGTGGATAACATATATTTGCATATTTGTTTTGAATATTGATGCTGAATATGGTTGGCATACTGCACTGTACAACAGCCACATGGTGAAATGCTGCCCTGTGCGACTGACACATTATAATATACTGCCTTGTACAACAGCTACATGGTAGTATACTGCTCTGTACAACCGACACATGTTAATACAATGCCCTGTACAAGAGCCAAATGGTTATATACTGCTCTGTACAAGCCACATGGTGATATACTGCCCTGAACAACAGCTACATGGTAGTATACTGCCCTGCACAACAGCCAAATGGTTATATACTGTCCTGTACAATAGCCACATGGTAATATACTGCCCTGTACAACAGCCACATGGTAATATACTGCCCTGTACAACATCCACGTGGTAATATACTACCCTGTACAACAGCCACATGGTTATATGCTACCCTGTACAACAGACACGTGGTATTGCACTGCCCTGTGCGGCAGAAACAACAGCCACATGGTAATATACTGCCCTGTACAACAGCCAAATTGGTAATATACTGCCCTGTACAACGGACACATGGTAAAAAATTGCCCTGTACAACAGCCAAATGGTAATAAACTGCCCTGTAAAACAGACACATGGTAATATACTGCCCTGTACAAGAGCCACATAGAAGTATACTGCCCTGTACAACAGACACTTGGTAATATACTGCCCAGTGCAACAGCCATTAGGCGTTTTCTTTATTTTAATCGTCATTTGATAAAGCCAGTTCTTGTATTACGTTTTATAAGTTAGAATGTGCTCTTAAATTTGATGCTTTAACAAATGTTATTTGTTATACATATACATTTTTTATAAAGCGCATTTGAACGCACAATACTGTATGAAAAGGACGTTATATAAATGTGGTATTATTATTATTATTTATTACTATTATTCTTAATTTGCCAAAATTACAATAAACCACATTATAACTTATTATAGTGACAGACCTTGCATGTTCAAAATCACAAAATTATTAATTTCAAAAAATAAAAGTGTAACGATTAAGATAATAAAGTACATTTCACGAGCACTATATATATTGAGCCGTTGCTACTTAAATGGTATGTGGAGTGGATTCGAATTGTATTATTTTGTGCTCCTTACAATCATAAGCATTTTTTACGTTAATGATTATAACGACATAATTCAACGGTTCTATATGTACTAAGATACAAAGTTCACATGTGATATAAAACGAGTTTTGTTAACTACCTTTAAAGTTTATCCATAACTGTATTAATAATAAATGTCTGCAGCATCCACTTACCATGATCAAGTGCTTATTAAAACTTGATGTGCTTTATTTAGTTGTTTTGTTAATTTGTGCTCGTGCTATGCACAAACGCCCATCACGCCATTTAAATAAACCTCGAACACCACAAAATTATCATGGTATATGTTGCATAAATACATGCACACAGTTAACATTTCATACCCCAAGAAAACATGCATCATATGATTATTATCAACGTGTCGACACCGATTGTCATTTTATACAAAAAATCACTTCACTGATACCGATAATCACCGATACAAATTGTATAACGTAATTCATAGACACCTCAACACTGACCAGCTGGTTCTTGCTCAACAGCTCATTCACAAAAACGCGAATGTACAAATATGATACATAAGCAAAAAAAAGGCAAATACAAGTGCCTAAATAATATGACCTAATTAATTTATCGTTAACAGAACATATGCTTACAGCATTGTGGCGCAGACCAAAAATTCGAAGAAAACCCTTATACAAATGCGCCGAAGTATATATTAATTATAATAGGAATACCTTATTTCATCTGTACCAACATTTCCTTTCGTGACAGACTGTAATCAAATCTCAGTACACATGATTATTTAATTGCGAACAAAACAAGATAATTTGCAGTTCTTCAATGTAATTCCAGAAGCTTTCTCGTTGTATGTCATTCGTTATCTCAAATAGCTCTTCTTCAGGAATATCAGATATATTGGCATATGACGTGACTTTTATAAACCCTACAAATGTGTTTTTCTGAAAATTATTCAAAATTAGTTTGGTCACAGAATTTATAAACGCACTAATTTTGCGTGTGAATGCTTTTTGTGTGTGAATCCTTCAACATTCGCCCTTTTATACGTAGTACACTAATTCATATTTATTCATGCATATATCCTATTAAGAATATTTTGCTAATGTCATGTTGCTTTTGCCGGAGACTTTTGGTTTGACACATCTTTCACATTACTCTGCACAAGCATTAAGCTAGTATTCAATATTATATTGAATACAAATCAGTTATATTAATTATACTTAACATTTATTACTAACAGTTTAAAATGTCAATATGGTTGAACAATAATACACCCAAATGGTATAGTCAGCGGTTTATTTGGTGAAAACGTTTTCATTGTTTCGCATTATTATCAGAAATATTATTTTCAGAAACTAATCTCACAGACAATTTAATGTTTTCATAAACATATTATTCATGCAGCAATATGAATAACGCGCTCTTACAATCAGAGGCGAACACAACTTTCAGTATCACCAATAGATGTGAAAACATACTTCGAGCATCAAGTTAAGATTTTGAATCATCCTTTGTTAATTAGATAGCAACACTCGAGATGGGACCGGGATGGTTGGTTGAACAAGTGATGGATCGAAAAAGCGGAGTTTAAATTAATCATTACATTTAAAATACAATCATAAATTACAACATCGATACTTCAGTTTTAACAGTTCATTGATACTCAGCACATACATATGTGATATTAGTTTACAAATATATACACATTAAAAAGCCCAGGCTGTGGGTCATGGGATATTTTAGAACATGCAAACATATCTGACAACATGAAACAAATGTGCATGTACAAACACATGCTGATCATAATTAATATATATGCACTTTTATTGAATATATTTTTATTGTTATGGGTATGCCAGTTTGCTATTTTAACATTTGGTAAGATATTTGTAATACATTGTCTAAGATTGCAAAGAACAGTTCAATTTTTCTCATGAATAAGTAAATCAAATTGTACACAGTCCACATGTTTTCGATATTTTTTAAGTAGATATTTGTTTCGTGGCTCATTAAAAGACGAGCCTTTTGATAAGGTAATGAACTGTGTCGCCTATTTCATTTACAATGCAAATATAAAATTTTCGTTTATTGCAGTCAATATTTGACAATCTTAATTTTTTAATTGGCAAACAATTGTTACACATTCAAAATTTGACAAAATATTGCATATATAAACACATACAAATATCTAGATTTTTTATTTGTGTGCATATTTTATATGCAATAAATTAAAGCCTTATACGAATTGTTAACTGAATAGCGTCAATACTGTCTATATTGGTCTTTCAACTTTTTAACAATATGTGGTAGGACCTCTTTGGAACCATCAGTCCTTTGGTTGAACCACATATAAGTGAACAAACATTCAACAATAATTGATTTAACCAAATGAAACTTTTGTATGCTGAGTGTCTACTTACATACTCAGACTACATGCATTTATAAAACAGTGATGAAAATTTGTCAGGGTTAACAATTATATGACAGAAAACAAAGGTATTATTGTTAACCCAGCTGTGTTTGCGTTTACTAAAATTGAATTTATTTCTAGCATCGTTACATTCATTGTTAAACTATTTATTGGTTTTGATAACTTTACCTGCCTTTATGTTACTAAGTGTTTTGGAATTCCGCCCAAATTTTTAGCAGAATCAACTGAGGCTTTCTCAACCAAATTTACTACTGTATTCATGCTTTGCTACTAATCAAAACTTTTCATTCATTAACTTGTGCAGCGCTTCATAAATGACACCCATATCAATGTTTGTAAAAAATCTGATGATTTAGATTGATCCCATTTACGAAGTAGTTCATTGCAACAGTATTCCTTATGTAAATTCGATACTCCACAATACCGTCTAAAAGCCAGACTGCAATGAACTTCTAACATTAAAGGACACAAATTCTAAACAAAAATGTCTGCAAATAAAGACAGAGCTCCGTAAGACGTCAAAACATAATCAACAGTCAATATATCTTAACACGTGAAATTGCCTTGTTGTCTAAAAATGCTGGACCGTTTAATATAATACACCCGTTCGCTCTACACAAATCAGTAAGTATTCTACCACTATGGTGGATGGTTTTATATTGTAAAGAACGAGTAATCTGCATGTTACACTTAAGTTGTTTATCATACATCAGACTCTGAAATATGTTGATAGTGTCTACGTCGACTATGTCACAAATGCATTTATCAACATCAGATATATATGCAATTGTTGATTTCGTAGCATTAAAGTCCCCAACAAGAATGACGTATTTATTATGTGTATTTAAGCTATCAATTTCGGCATACAAAATCCACATAAACATTGGCCACACTATTTTAAATTTTCAAGTGGCAAAAAATAGCAATCTCATCTAAATCAGTTGTTGTTTTTGAAGTTTAAACCAGTGGACATATTCACATTCCGTATCAATTTCTTCAAAATGTTCCGGTATTGTGTACTATGAAGCGATTCAAACCGACAATGTACGATCATGTTGTGATCTGTTGTTCAGAACACATGGATGAATGCTTATATTGATAACATTACTATTGTCACGGGACGGTTAAAAGCAGGAAAACAAATCAATTCGGTTAAGGTTTTCAATACATTCTGGTTTATTTTTGAGTCCGCTCAAACATTTAAACATGAAATTGAGAGACCATTATGGCTTCCCTGCAATATAGTTAAATCAGCTTGATTACTTGATTGACCTGTGTTTCAAAATGTTGGTGGGTTTTCGATCTGCTCTGGGATTCAGTGCGGCCTCGTCAAGTTACCAAAGAACACTATGTTATACAAAGAACAATGCTTTATCCATGTTCGACGTATCGGTGGTCGACCGTATTTGCTTCATGCCAGTATAGATTAATTATGTCATAGGTTTATGCTGAAAGTTAGCAAAACGTATTTTAATTATAACGATGTCCATACTAAGCACATGAGAAAATAGGCAATATATGCGGAATATTACGCTAGTCAATTGTTTTATTTGTTTGTATCTGCCGAGTGGCGTGTGTGATGACGTATCTCACGAGAGGCGGATACGAAATAGCGCAAGCCACGAGACGGATACAAACACTTGTAACAATTGATAATATTCCTTTTATTATATACAACTTTGAATCATTTAAGTTAAAAAAAAAATAGTTAAAGGGTTCATAATTAACCAAGAATGCTCTTATAATTTTCTACTTTCAAAGCGACGTCATTAAAAGTAGTCCGGCTAGTATGGTAATACGGAATAGGAAAACTAGCGAGTAGCATAATACGGGAATTATTTCTGTACAGTTGTGTTTTACCGATTGATACAGCTTGTATTTTTGGGGGAACATGAAGCAGGTATATAATAAAAACAATTATAACAAGTATAGGCAAGTATAACATATATGTCTAAACTGTTGTATTTTGCATGATTTTTGACGAACACACATTTACTCTCACACCATGAAATAATACATGTGCGTTCCACGTCTTTCTTTTGAAGGCAGATCTTTCGATTGTACTTTCTAAAAAACTATGACAACTCTTTTTACAAACGCCTGGCCTTCACTTCGCAGAATAAGTGTAAGTTTTTAATGAAACGGCCCCCCTTTAAGGTATTTATTTTTAAATTAAATAATTAGCATAAAGAAAAATATATAAAAGCAAATAAATAGGTCTAATATGACCACCAACATCGGCTCCTTATTGGGCGTTCAAATGAATGTTTGTCCTTAAGGCAGCAAATTCGACAAACCGTTTGCAGATAATAATGATAGTATAAATAACTCATTTAAAGTTAAACCTTATCTTTTTTAATTAATGTTTAATACATGTAAAGCGCTGTTTAAGAAACGTGTGCTGACGACATTCGTCGAAAACATGTTGATACGTGTTTTTAACACCGTATTGGAAATGCGCCATTCATGAACGTCAGCAAAACAAAACAGCGCTTGTTCATTCATGAATTGAATAATGTGTCAAATACAGCTATGCAAACAATATTTCGTTATTGTTCAATTCATTCTCACTTCTGTGTCTGATGCTCTACGATATTGGACATCGTATTGGCAATCAAGTTTGGGATCGCAATGACTTTTTATCGTCAGTCCAAATTAATTCAGAACCGATATATAATGATAAGCTGCCATAGAGAAGCATTGAATGACATGCGTAAAGTTATACTCGTCAAATGAGAAGCATGCACGTTGTTAACTGAGTTTGATGAAACTTCATTTCACGCTGAGTACTATGTATTAGAATTATAAAAAAACAACATGTATTAGATTCATCTATCACTGTCTTTTAGTATGATCACGTAAAAAAAACGATGTCCTTTGTCGTCATTCGCTATTGAACAAATCTCAAACACTTAACGTGTATTTATGACGAAATCGATTACTTTTAAAGGCAATGCACACATCAAAATTTATGTGTGAAGTCGACCCCGTCAGTAGTTATGTTTTATTGAAAAGATAATGTAGTTGTGTACAAAGTTGTTATTGACAATAATGGAGCTTGCAAAACCGAAAAAAATGATTGTAAGCGATGACACGTACACGAAGGTTCTGTAAGACGTCTCATCAAAAGATCATTATCAACTTGACTGTATTTGAATCTGCCTTAAATTACTTAACTTATATACAAGACAAAGTGTAGCGGATGCTAGCACGACTTACACTTCTGACTCGGATTCTGCAGATTCATTATTTATAGATTTGAGCCGTGCTCTATGAAAATGGGGTTTAATGCATGAGTGTCGTATCAATGTATAATCTGGGACGATACTTTCCGCTTGTATTTGTTATTTATTGTTTTCTGTAAAGGAAAATCTCTTCTTAGCAAAAATAAAAAATAAGGTGGAAATTGTGCGAACCGCACAGGCTAATGTTAGACGACACTTTATGCACATGCATTAAAACCCCTCTTCACAAAGCATGACCCATTAAAAAATATCCATGTACGATTTTCCTTCGACAAAATTTCGACACTTGACGTGTACAATATATGGAATATTTGTTAAAAATATAATAACATTGCAGAAAAGGAACTTGTACAATCTTTGCTTTTATGTTAGATTCAAAACAAAGCTAAAAACTTATCAACCCATGCGAAATACTCAAATATTACCGGACTTGATGTCCGTTAACCTAAAACTAAAAAACGTACCTTTATGAGAGTTATCTGTTATTATGATGACATGCACGATGTTTAACAATTCTTAATTCAATACAATATAAAAACATAATTAAAAACCCTTATATGAAAACATAAAGTAAACCTTTCAATAAAAAGTAAATGTCAATAAGGCGTTGTTTATCAAACAGCAATATAGACCGATTCTACTGATGACTTTCGAATCATCGTGACATTGAGCAGGTAAAAGTCGTGTGGTACGCTGCTTTTGATTTACGGCCAACACACGGATTGAAACCAGTAAAAATTTAAATCGACCAATCAAAATATCAATGTGTCGCCTGCTCCACAAAACAAGATGCAACTTTTGCATTGTTCTAAGAATCGAGCAAGAAGTTTGTTACGTCTCCAAGGTAGTTAGAAAGTTCGACTACTTGGTACAATCCGTTATCTATAAAGTAAACAATAAACTATTGAAGTAGCACAAACATTACCACTTCCGTATTTTTCTAGTTTATTATTTAAGCAACTTAATTTTTTACATATATGTTTTTGTCGGACAAGAGGCCCGACAGTTTCAAGAATAATACCGGACCTTTTATTGGAAACGTCCGAGGCCCGACGTCTTCCAAATGCTTTGAACTGATAAATTAAAATATTGTCATATTTTTTACGAGTCACCACATTTATCCTACAATAGTTAAAACATCCGATTAGTATTTTGCAAGTAATATGTATTCGATGCATTTATCATATGTATGAATATTCGTTTTAATCGCACGCGTGCTTGTTAAATTGGTTAACGTCGCACTTTGTATAATTGAAGATTTATTTGAAATGTTTTATTTTATGTATATTTCACCAAGGAAATTATAGTATGCTTGAATATATTTTAAATACCACGTGCGCGCGTTTTGTGTGTACGTGTAATTGTGTCCAACTACATGCCCATATGCATGTCTGCATACGAATCTCGCGTAGTATAGGTAATGTATAAAGTGTTTCAAAATGCATAATGGTTTTAATCTCAACGGTTTTAGTGCGATACAGATTCAGTATGACATGACATGTCTTACAAAATAGTATTGCTTACATACAGCTGAAAACAAAACATAATAAGGAAGCACATTAGTAAGCGTTCATTGTTAATTTAATATTGCTCGGCCATCTGCAACAAAAACACAATCCTGAGTGAATCAAACCCGAAATAAACGCAACAGTATAAATGCACGAAAATGGAATATCATTAAAACATCAAATAAAATTACGATCTGCTTACATTAGATTAATTATAGTGCTGAACATAAGTAAAACAGTGTTTTCATTTTCTATTACCGAGGAAGGTTACCTAGATTACGTTAAGTTCATTGACATGCTGAGGTATATGCACGTTTTTATTTAAGGGTCTCTAATTATTTGTCACTGTGTTGTTCATTCATCTCTTAATTGATCAACTGCCTGTCTCGTATGTACCGTTGTTGGCAGCAAGCAATACTAGCATAGACACGAGGTTTGATTAAGTGCAATCCATTATATGTTTATGTTAAGAGTTATTGATTTAAGCCATAGGTTGCATATGTGTATACCATTATAAAGTTTGATAAATACTCATTATTAATGCATTTAAACGCGAAGGAAAAGTTATCCAAATATTACGAAACATTCAGGTATGTGCATAAAAACATAATTCATATGGTTTTACTGACTTAAACGTTGTATTTAGATATAATAAATATCTAATACCTTTATATAATATTTGTACATTCACATTCATATTAACTTTGTCTTCACTGTGAAGCATGTTGGGAATGCATGGGGATCGAAAGAAGAAGAAATACACATGTTTTAAGCATTTTTTTTTTAAATTCCCAAAGGGAAAATATGGTGACACAAGCAGAGCGCCTCCTTTTCAGAAAATGGTAGGATAAAAAAATTTATTGAAGGTTATGTCTAAAGATGACCTTTCTGGGATACCACCATGCCAGGACAACTTATGTCAGCATGTTTTTTGAACAAACTATCCTCTTGTTATATTGAAGAAGCGATAAACCAAAATATTGAGTATCCAGGACCATTTGGCGATTATCAAGAATGGATTGTGAAATACAACTTGTTATTTTAATTATGGGCAAGGGTCTCATTCTCCCTTTAAGTAAAATTGACATGCAATGGCATATACACCAGCGTTGGATGCTAAAGAAGATTAGGAAGTTGTTGACGTCCTAGAAGTGGAATTCAAACTGTCAAATATAGATCTGTTCATATGCGACATTGTCGTTTCTAGTGCAAGAAAGTCAATATCTCTCTCATCTTACCACTCCCCCAATCACACACAAGTTCTACTGTGTTTTATAATGACACTGTTTGTTTGTGATGAATGTCGTTTACCATTGAAATGAAATATTACAATTGTTTATGTAATTTTCTTAATGGGATATATTAAAAGTCGTTTTACATTTGTTTATAAGCGATCTGTTTTCATCTTTGCTGTAAAAATACTTTTATTTAAAATGTATTTTATTTTTTTAAATCTGCAATGTGAATGCACTTGTAAGATTTAAAGGGGCCTTTTCA
This sequence comes from Dreissena polymorpha, assembly GCF_020536995.1. NCBI lineage: Eukaryota > Metazoa > Mollusca > Bivalvia > Myida > Dreissenidae > Dreissena > Dreissena polymorpha. The sequence goes on from NC_068365.1 coordinate 20,638,380, forward strand.
CAGATTTTGGCATTTTTTTAAAACTTATTTATTAAATGCTTTATATTGATAAATGTAAACATTGGATCGTAAAAGCTCCAGTAAAAAATCAAGAAAAAAATTTAAAAAAGGAAAAGAACATTGCCCGGAGCAGGTTTCGAACCAGTGACCCCTGGAGTCCTGCCAGAGTCCTGAAGTAAAAACGCTTTAGCCTACTGAGCTATTTCGCCGAGTACACATTCGTGACGTATTTTATACCTTATATAAGCAATCTTCGTAGTTTCACAAAATTTAACGACAAAAACAGAACTCTCCAAATTATTCAGTCGTTTCGCGTTGCAACGCTTTATAATTTTTAGGTTTTAAAATCGTCAAAAGATGCATATAATGGCTATATTAGAGCATGGTTAATGTTCAGTATAACTGTTTCCTCAAAAATATCATAACTAAAACGAAAACTTACGAATCTGAAACAACTTTTTTTCAATTTTGTCAATTTACCAAAGCGTGAAAAGATCCCTTTAAAGCAATGTTTGTTCATATTTTAAAGTTACCGCACGACTTACCACCCACACTCTCTATACATGGTTATTTACCCGATAACACTAATGTAATTTCCCGTTGCTCTTAGGCCTGCATCTGCAAGGTTTTATGACCTCAATCCGGTTGTAAAAATCCATAATCAAAGTGCCAAAGATAATCGAAAATGCGGCCGAAGTCTGTAGAACAGCGTGGTAAAATATACTGTCCGAAAATCAAAGACATAAATAATGGACGATAACTCGTATGTCCAAAAATTAACAGTCACGAACAATAATTAATTTTGCAAACAAATGGGTGACCGAAAACTTAGAGTGTTAACGTTATTTCTCTAAATAAAGTCGACCAATGCATGCGTTTTATACAATATTTACCATTTAAGATAGATTACAAAATACCCAAAATAATTGGTTAACATAATTCAATTGGTTATTTAGACATCAATCCTTACCATATTGGTCAAGTCGATATTTAACATATAGCATAATCTTCCTGCTCTAAGTGTTTAAAAAAAATACGGGATACTAATACCCTTCTTTTGTTGAATATGTAGTTTTACATTACATAGTTTTTATTAATATTGACATATTTTCGTTGCGGTTCGTCTCTGACGCGCGAGTAAAATGGAATCACAACCGTATCTGTGATTTTTTATATTTAATTTCCAATATTTTGTCAGTATTAAAAATAATATGTTTACAAGATATTTATTCAATCAAGTCAATATCAGGTTGGTGAATTATTCGTTATTATGTGTATTACGCTATTTATACATAAATGTCTGATAGCATGCAGATGATATACTTATTTTTTACAAGGGCCGATATTATGAAGCAAGTTTGTATTGCGACATTTGATATTGTTGGAGTTTGATCCCCTTATATGCACAACGAGAAATAATCAGAATTTCCTGGAGCAATCTTTTAATATAAACTATCTTTTAAAACAGGCCAATATTACCATGACAATACTAAATTTCGTTACGTTGGTTAACAACCGTAACTGGCCCAAGAGACAGCATAGCCCACCCGAGAAAAAAACGTGAAACGTACTTATCTTGGACTCTAATTTACTATCACAGAAAATAGAAAATCGACATAATAACGGCATGTACCAAAAACATTCAAACGCAGTTTTGAAACGATAACGCACTGTATAAGCCATAAGGCAGTTTCAAGTCCATGGGGAAAAAAACATGACCTATTTTCTGTAGTTATATATGCTGAAGGTTTGATATTAATCGCATAAATGCACATATACATTTACAAACAGTATGATATTACATCAATCGGTCATTATGTTGTTGAACGGAATAGTAAAATTGAAGTTCTTACCGATATTCACGTAAACTTATTAAACATAATCGTCCAACATACTTAGAGTCTTTAACAGCCCATATAGTATCGCTGTTCGTAAACGACACATATTGCTTGATAGGCCGTTCTACAATTAAATGTGTGTTAACAAGTCTTATTTACAAGACGCGCAAAGAATTTAGAGATACTTTTTATATGCCGAACAGTATCCAGATTAAGTTTGCAAATCCAGATTATTTGCAAACTTATTTTTTTTATTTATTGAACAATTGTTATGAAATTTTGCATATTTGTAGGGGGCATTGAGTACATACATATAATTGAAAAAAATGAGTTAAAATGTTTTTGGAAAGTAGAGTTATTTGATGATAAAGTTGCCATCCCCCGTTGGATCCCAACGGGGTTTTGGCTCCCCCGTAAAGAATTGCAATTCTCCAATGGGTGTTTTTTCCAGACGGGAGAATTTTACCTATATTTTACAAAAAATGTAATTTAAATATTATGCTTTGTTTTCTGTTTCAATGTTTACAAATACACATGTTTAAGTTATAATTGTAAGAAATATGTACTTTAATAAGAAAATAAAGTGTTTGTAGATTTTCTTCCCCCGTGGGGTTTTGACGGGGGATCCCGTCCATCTCCCATATCCATTAAACTCCAACGGGGTTTTCACGGGGGACCCCGTCAATCCCCCATTTAAATTAAACCCCAATGGGAGATTGACGGGGGATCCCCGTTAAACTCCAATTTATAAAGAACTCCAATGGGAGTTTGACCAGAGAAGGGAGGGGGGATCTGACTTCAATAAACAGTTTATACCCATTGCAATATATTCCATTGTATAAAGAGTAAAAAACACCAAACTTTATTAAATAATTGATGCTTTCTTTTTAAGGTGTCAAAATCAATTTATAATTTTTTAATTTTCTTAACTCGGTACGTTACGGTGAATAAAATGTCTTTTTGAAAGAGATTATACCCACATATTGCTATTTCTGGAAAGATGAATTTAAAACGTTCCATAATTTTGAAAGACTGTATAAATAATATAGTGACTTATCTCGAAAATATATTACATTTACCTTTTGATAATCCAAACGTTGCTTTTATCCATTTCTGTGATGATAAATACAATCCAGAAAGACAATAACATTGGAAACATACTTATTGTCATTCGGAATTGTATTATTGTGTTGTTTATTCCCCTTTAACAGTTTTTGAAGTTTTTTGCTCGAAATTTTGAGTCCGTCTATAATGCGTATATGACTCATTTTCGCGAATATGAACGAAACGAACGAATATGATCGAATATTTGCAATATTGATGCTTTTTCTGCAATGTTTTTATCAACAAATACAGTTTAATTTAAAATACAATTAAGACTGTTAACATAAATAGAGCAATTCTCTAGCCATTATCATGTTTGGAACTCTAAAGTCATGTTCGCGAATATGAACATTGTTTTTAGGCTATACAATAACCACGACGACTCCACAATACAAGGTTTACAGTCAACTCGTACCTAAGTCAACTCGCACGGTAGTCAACTCGCACGTTGTTTGGTCAACTCGCACGGAAGTCAACTCGTACCTAAAAGTCAACTCGCACGGTAGTGAAACTATTGATGTGTTGATGGGTTCTGAATGAGTTATTTATGCATAAACACAAATGAGAAATACTTTCAGAGTTTAGTTCAATACTTTTTATTGCAATATTTTCACAAAATAACACATTTTTTTAACAAATTGTGTTTACACCAGGTTACATTATCGGCACATTATAACAGACAGTAAACGTACTTTTTAAAATATATTTTTTAAACTATTAGTTTTATTAAAATATTTGAAACACACATTGTCAAAGCTATATCATGTACACAAGTAGACATTTATCTATATACTTTTATTTTAATATTTATTTCAATATTTACATACAGTATCAAAGCTGTACAATATGTACACAAGTAGACATACATCTATATACTTTTATTTTAATATTTATTTCAATATTTACACACATTATCAAAGATTTACAATATGTACACTAATATTGTAATTTAATGAATAGGACATAAAGACTGATGGAACTATGAATTATTAAGAATTTAATATTTGTCATAAAACTATTAATGAAGATCCCGTTACCTATGGAAAACTTATTGCGCACACAATTATAAGTAAAAAACGTATAACAATAATGTTAACGTGAGTACAAATACGTATAGCTTAGTATGATATAAACCGAGTATATATGATTATCATACCTACATGTATTGAAGCATTTTTGTACGCAAAGATTATTAATTTTACAATAATAATCAGTCATAATACAATTTTACAGAATCAAATGTGTTTTTAATTAATAATTTAATAAAATTGCCCAGCATTATTAAAATTTGAACATGAGTTACAGTTCTACATTAATTAATTAAATATTAAATTGTAAAGCATGACAAATTAAAATATTTATTTAAGTATTCCATACTACAGCCTTATTGCTAGGCAACCCCTATCAGTAATAGCCTTATCTACCCCTCGATTATCAGTACCCTCATCAGCTCTGAATGACTTACAGATTATCTGTTTATTGTAATTTTAGGGGTGGGAAATAGGATATGGTGTTTTCAGGTATTGTTACTTTCTTGACTGATTAGGTGACATATGGTTATTATTACAATTCCAAATTAACAATTAAAGTGATATTATGGGCATGTTTCACTGTTGAATTGAGCTGAACATAATTAACAGGTCAAAAGAGTTAGTTTGAATGTGGTTACTGACGAATTATCTGCAACTCATCTTGCTGCCAGTTGTTTATAAAAAGTATATATTATAGTCGATATTTTACATGACTCACCCAGTCCTCTAAGCCGAAATGATCCGTAAAACAAAATAGTGTATTTGTGTCGTATGAACAAATCTGCACTAAAACTAGATTTAGATTCACTTCGTAAATCAAATCTTGTGTGTCGTCAGTTGTCAAAACGAAACTACGGTTGATATTCAAATGGTTTATTTTTCTCTTTCCGGGATATTGTTGTAGTATGTTGATGCTGCATTAACAAATATAAGTGTATATTAAGTGAAAACGCCAAAAATAAACAACGGTTGCGATAGACACCTATAAACTGTAATATTCCTATAATATCACTTTAACATACTAACGTATGAACATTTCAAAATCTGTCATAGCTTATTAAAAAAGTAAAACATATCAGCTTATATAAAATTTATAACAATTTAATAGAAATTAGAATACAAATAATTAACAAAAACAAAACATGAACGCTGAAAAAGAGCGCTACAAACACTACATAGACATTTCACAAATGTCACGAAAAACCACTTAAATGTTCACTCGATCTTAACAGAATAAATACATCAGGAAGAATTATATTCATAGAAGAATTTCCATATCAAAAATGTTAGAAAACCATTTTAAAACAGCCGATATCTGTTAATATTCGCCCCTTTCGCGAATATAGTAATATACGCTCTTTAGTCGTACCGAGCACATATCAGTGAAAGGGGGAAAAATTACATATCTTTAGGGTATGGGTAACCTATGGTCTTTAAAAATCGATTAGGAATTTATAAAAGGTATTTCTTGTGTTAGGTTTAAGAAAGAATGTCTCAAAATATTGTAAAAAAAACATTGAAAATTGAAACTAGCGACAGCTCCCTTGCAAGGATATTTTGGATCTCCAAAAAGGAGGTTTTTGCGAAGGTCAATATTTCACGCTGCAGAAACAGAACAGAACTTAGAAGGTAAATTGTGAAAAATCTAAAGACTTCTAGGTAAATAAGCACAGCACATGGTTGAACTTAATGAGTAATGTAGCCAAAACTAGAATTGCATTCTGTTTGAATGTACTTTGCATGACATGAAATGGGTAAATTTCTCAATTTTTCATTAAAAAGTAGGTGGGTGGTGGAAAGGGTGTCAGACAATTCACCCCCAAGACAATTCATCCCCTGGACAATTCACTCCAGAATTTGATTTCCTTGGACAATACACCCCCAAGACAATTCACTGCCATATTTTTTTATATGATATTGTATTGTCATTTGCTTTTGTCATATTTTAAAATAAGTTGTGAACAGATGTTTGTGGTTATAATTTTGACTTTGTAGCATAATTGTGATGTGAAGATAATAAATGAAGTATGTAAATGAAAGATGAAATAGTGTTTTTTGTCAAATGCAATCCAACCAATGCTTTTTTTCTATAAACTGTGTTACAACATATGAAATTGAAACAAATTAAGTATTTTGTATTTATAATATTTGTGCATTTTGGATTTAAATAACAGTCTGCGAAATAAGCCCACGCCCGTTGGCCTGGGCGTGTAAATTATAGCTCTTGCCTATTAAAATTGCCATATTGTACACCCGTTGTGCCAGTAGAAATTCCTTTATCAATATTGTTTCATTTTTAAGTGTGATAAAAGTCATTATTTTGTGAGTACTTTGCGAAGATTTCCGACAGAACTTCGTTCAACTTCGCCTAAAATACGAGATTTAAACGCGTTCCGATTGGTCCATACATTCAACGGTCATTTTCGAGTCTTAACACAGGCCACGTGGTGAACAATTTAGACTGGTTATTTACTATTGACACACGTCATGCTGATGTGTTTTCTGCTGAAGTAAACTTATCAACGTACGCGGCTTGCATTTCCGGAATAAACATCGTTTTACTTTGTAACCTTGTTTGTGTGTTTATTTCCAAAGTTGTAAGTCCCTACGCGCATAAGGCTGCATAATGCTTAAATACGTAGCTGGAGCGAAGCCAGGCAAGAAACTGCCCACTTCTGATCGTAAGTCAACAAATGACTATGAAAAATTACGGAAACGTGAATTTCAAGAAAAGTGGTAAAAAATCAGTGATGAAGGAGAAGCTACTTCTGTAAGACAGAGTTTAATAAGCTACCCTTAAAAACACAGCATAAGAAAAAAGTCAACATGTATGATAAAAGTATGCCATCTATGCCTTCACTTGTCAAGTAAACTTCTGGAAAATAACTATCAGGTTGCTTGTTTTACAGGATATGGTTTCTGACTAAGAGGATCTCCAGGATTGACATGACGCCTTATCAGTGATCGCTCCGCCCACTTAATCACGTGGCTCAGCATGAAGAAAACCTAGACAAGCTAACACCAAAATGGCTTCTTTGCCTATAGACTGCATATAGATTTACGCGATATTCCGGATGATTTTATGGACTTGTTTAACACCATATTACACGTGTAAAGGGGTTGATGCCATTTAGTTATTCTGCAAATGCAAAAAATATAAGATTAAAGAGAACATCAGCTATTTATAACGGGTAAATCGGTACATTAAACACGCTCTCAAACGCTTGCACGCTTCCCGAAATCGAACCCATTATTACGTGTAATGGTGGTATTTGCAATAAATTAACACTTCACCTGTATTTACCCGTGTTATTAACAAAATTATTACAGAAACATTCCCCCCTACCCGTGTATTTGACACGAAATAGCGCTTTATAACTGGGAATTCGGTGAAGTTTTACGCGCTTTCTGACGCCGGGTTGGTACCTCAATCCCACATGTTATTGCGTATAAAAGTGATATTAATCATATTAAACATTTCTTATGGGACATTTATCAATCACTATAATTTAAAGCGCAAAACCAACACAGTCGTTTGGATATTGTCTGATATAAAATTAGCGTTGTACGAAAGGGAATACGGTCAGGCTATTATAAATTAATAAGGCTACCAATATCAGACGCTCGCGCAGGTACCGACTTCTGCGAAGTTACCGCATTTATTGTTTAACTAATATCAGTAATAATAACTCTTTTACAATAGCATTTTTCGATACGTATTTATTAAAATAATAACAAAATGGTTTTCACTTGTTTCTGACACACACAGAAACGCGATTTTTAACGGGGATTTCGTAAAGTTACACGAATTGGGTACCAAAATTCTCAATTATTTTACATGCACACATAATGCATACTTAATAATGCTTAGTTATTGCTTATATGACATTTCAAGTTTGTGAAATAAATCAATGTTCTTTAAAGGGGATCTCAATAATTTTTTAAGCTTCCACTCGCTCTTGTCAAGACCGCATTTCCGCGTTGGGAATGGTATAAATTTAATTCATCTAACTTATCTTTCTGGATACCAAATGTCAGAGTTGCATTAACCCTTTTTACACCGTTTTTGCCATATTTCATTTCCGTTTTTTAATCCGAACAAAATATAGAAACTCGTTTAAAAAATGAGATCTAGGCATTCGAGCTCCTAGTGTGGATTAAAAGCGTTTATTGGTGACACCACATGAGCGCAAATGTGTAGATACCGTTAATAAGATAATAAATCACATGTCACCTTCAAATAACATGTATGATGTCAATTAAGTGCATTACTATCAGAGTAATAAAACACAGCATGAATTAGGCTTCATGGTGGGTTTTATTTCTCTTTAAGTAATGCAGATGAACCTCGCTTCTGACCTAGTAACTGATAAAACTATTTTAAAAAAGTGAAATATTATGTGATAATCAGATCGATAACATAAACTATTTAAATCTGCTAGTATATCCGATAAAAATATATTATAATTGTCTTTGACAGTGTTGACGTTCAGTTGTTCGTGGTGACGACCGCATGTATTTATACATCTCTTACAGTTCTCAAGATCTCTTTTTGGCTTTGGAAACGATATGAATTAAATGTCATCAACTAATCTTTCAGGATATCGATTGTCTGAGTTACATAATCCCCATTGACACCGTTTAACCATTTTTAATCGTTTTTTTTAAGAGGAAAACAAAAGAAACTCATTGGAATAAAAGTGAACCTTAACATGTAGCTTGTCTAGAAAATGGTGGACAAGTCGTTGCTAACGAGTGCGCCCGATTAATCGATCGCTGATTGGTGGATCAATTCTAGTGGGCGGAGCGATCATAGATAAGGCGTCATGTCAATTGCAGTGATGATTAGATGAACGAAGAAGTTGTTTATCACATGTTAAATACTTATAATTAATAAAGGACATAATTACATTGACTTTTTATATTGTGTTGCAATTGTTTTTGCAATAGGCTTTACAGTTAACATACCCTGGATACAATTTTACTTTTAATAGATTAACTGCTATTGAAAGATGAAACCCTTTAACAGGGTGTATATTTTAACAAATTTACTTTGGGCTAGTAATTTTGCTGCTGGGCTACTTGTCTTTACCATTCAAGTAGCGCGAATGGCTAGTGGATAAAATGAACTATCGTGAAGACTGAAATAATATTATTAGGTTAACTGCTATTTTATTATTTGAGAACTTTGTCAAATATTGAAGTATATTAATTAGTTTCATTTAATTCTTAGAATTTTACATTATGACAATTATTTTTTTATTCATGTTAGATGGGATAATTAATTTCATAAAATATTATGGTTTAATTGATAAGAAAACCTTTATTAAAGAAAGGAAATTTAATCTGGTTGGAAGCGTGCTATTAATGGGTATTACAATCAAGCATTCACACACCTGACAAGGCTTTATCAAAGTGTCAACACAGATAAACAAAGACTTCAGTTACACACATTGACAAATAATTATGTTGGGCTGGGCAATTCTAAGACCTGGTATTGTATTAAAAAATTCCATTGTTGTTCATCTGATATTTTGATTATTATTTTTATTTAACTACCTATAAACAAAAGTGTTTCATTAAAAAAATTATTATTTTTATTCTTATTATCCATTAAGTTGTTGGATTTTCTCTCATTGAAGGATTAGTGATAGAAGTTGTGTTTTGTAATGTTGTGTATTGAAACATATTTTAGTCTGCAATTATCAGTATTCTTTTCAAAGCCAGTATCAAATTCACACCATTTTATGTTATAATTTTTTAAAATGGTACTTATACACCAATACCTCATGATTTATTAAATCTACTATAATACCGCTAGTATGCTCCTCTTAAAAATGTTTTGAAATGTAATGTACTTTTTACAAAAATTGTACTCAATTCAAGTCCACTTCAATCATACAGTATGTTAACTCATTCCATACTACAGCCTTATCTCTAAGCAACCCCAATCAGTAATAGCCTTATCTACCATTAGATAATCAGTACCCTCATCAGCTCTAAATGCCTGACAGATTATCTGTTTAATGATACCTTTATGGGTGTGAAAAAGGTTGTTTTTTAGGTGTTGTTACTTTGTTGATTTATTATGTGACAAATATTTTATTATTATATTTCCCATTTAAAAATAAATATAGTAATTTTTTAAAAATTTCGAAATCTTGCATAACTTATCAAATAAAACAATTAGATTATTTCCAAATAATGTATCCAATACCATTATTATTTATTTATACACTTTTTACAAATATAAACTGTTTTAATGAATAAAATCAATCTTAAATAAAATATAAACACATAATAAATTATTTATAGACATAACAACACTAATAAGATATTGTTAATAATAAGATATTGTTAATAACAAAAACAAACATCAATAGATAAAAAGCACAGTTATGTTTCAATTGCAAGTAATTTTATGAAAAAAAGAAAGAAATTCTGAGAACATCTTAATATGCTTTTATTAGAACTTCATAAAAATAAAAAAGAATACAAATAACTATCCTTAGAAAACAGATATTTGTAATTACTAAATCCTAAACAAACAGCAAAAGATCAAAAAAAATTGTCCAGGAGCAAGGGTGAATTGTCTTGGGGGTGAATTCTCTCCTCAGGGTGAATTGACATGACGCCTTATCAGTGATTGCTCCGCCCACTTAATCACGTGGCTTAGCGGGAAGAAAACCTAGACAAGCTTTAACCAAAATGGCTTCTTTGCCTATAGACTGCATATAGATTTACGCGATATTTCAGATGATTTTATGGACTTGTTTAACACCATATTACACTTGTAAAGGGGTTGATGCAATTTAGTTTTCTGCAAATGCAAAAAATATGCGATTAAAGAGAACATCAGCTATTTATAACAGGTACATCGGTACATTAAACACGCTCCCAAACACTTGCACGCTTACCGAAATCGAACCCGTTATTACGTGTAATGGTGGAATTTGCAATAAATTAACACTTCACCGGTATTTACCCGTGTTATAAAAAAAAATTTACCGAAACATTCCCCCCTACCCGTGTATTTGACACGAAATAGCGCTTTATAACTGGGAATTTGGTGAAGTTTTTATGCGCTTTCTGACGCCGGGTGGGTACCTCAATCCCACATGTTATTGCGTATAAAAGTGATATTAATCATATTAAACATTGCTTATGGGACATTTATCAATCACTATAATTTAAAGCGCAAAAACAACACAGTAAGTTTGGACATTGTCTGATATAAAATTAGCGTAGTACGAAATGGAATATGGTCAGGCTTTTATAAATTAATAAGGCTACCAATATCAGACGCTCGCGCAGGTACCGACTTCCCCGAAGTTACCTCATTTATTGGTTAACTAATATCAGTAATAATAACTCTTTTACAATAGCATTTATCGATACGTCTTTATTAAAATAATAACAAAATGGTTTTCACTTGTTTCTGACACACACAGAAACGCGATTTTTAACGGGGATTTCGTAGTAAAGTTACACGAATTGGGTACCAAAATTCTCAATTATTTTACATGCACACGTGACATAAAACATACTTAATAATGCTTAGTTATTGCTTATATGACATTTCAAGTTTGTGAAATAAATTAATATTCTATAAAGGGGCTCTCGGTAAATCTTGAAGCTTCCACTCGCTCTTGTCAAGACCGCATTGCCTTGTTGGAAATTTCCGCTTTGGAAAGGAAATAAATTCAATGTCACCAACTAATCTGTCAGGATATCTATTATCCGAGTTACATAATCCCCATTGACACCGTTTAACCATTTTTAATCGTTTTTTAAAGAGGAAAACAAAAGAAACTCGTTGGAATAAAAGTGAACCTAAACATGTAGCTTGTCTAGAAAATGGCGGACAGGTCGTTGCTAACGAGTGCGCCCGATTAATCGATCGCTGATTGGTGGATCAATTCTAGTGGGCGGAGCGATCATAGATACGGTGTCATGTCAATTGTCAATTGTCTTGGGGGTGAATTGTCTCGCTTCCGGGGGGAAGATCAAGGAGCAATAGTTTCACAAGTGAAGAAGCTGGCCTTGTCTTTGGTTTTATTTTCAATGCATGTTGCCTTAGCGCTATGTTATGACACTGACACAAATAGGCGTTCTTGTGTCACTTTCTGTTTTTATGAAATGGATTTGACTGTTTGCTGCCTTTCGGAACTTGAAATTTGGGCAAAACTATATCCCCTGCCCCCTTAACCCTTTGCATGCTGGGAAATTTGTCGTCTGCTAAAATGTCGTCTGCTGAATTTCTAAAATTAGCATTTTCTTTGATTTTTTTTCAAAGAATACTATCAGAAAAGCAAACAGTTTGGATCCTGATGAGACGCCACGTTTTGCATAGGCCTTTACAATTCGGTTCCCGTACTGAAAGGGTTAATGAATGTTATCCACTTTTATAATTGATTTTTTTGTTGTTGGTATTGAATGTATTTACTACAACAAAAATTTTGTTGGGCAAATGTTGAAAAAAATCCATTAATTGAACAATGATGAAATTATTCACATACTTAAGTGTCGTTACAGTACTGTAGATTTCGTCTGTGTGGTTAATCAAGTGTATCTACTGTAGATTATTTTTAATTTATTGAACATCATTTTTTCACATTTTCACACCTGAGGATGTTGACGTCTGCTGCATCTTTTAGGCTTGAAAGCCACAGGTTGTGAACATATGTGTGCATGTGTGCATATATTTTATTTCTTAGTTCCTTCCTCACCTGAATAATTACATGACAGTGTGTGATGATGAATATGTATTATCATGCTTATGACAATGTGTTGACCTGGAGCTCCTGCAGTTAAGACTCAAAATGTGGGAAGAATTTTCAATATTAAGAGCTTAATTCTATGCATTAATCTCTGACTCACTGAAAAACATATTTTAAAGTTGACATGGTCATGTGCCATGTGGATCAACCAGAGTACCTAATTTTAGCTCCACCTATATTGTATTGTTACCTCCGAAACAATTTACATGGACCCTGGTCCCAGAATGGAAATCGAATACTGGTTGCTGGTGTGACTGCACCAAATTGGCCTTTATTATCAGGCGATCAATTACTTGTAAATGAAAATCTACGGTGGAAACTTTTTCGCATTATAATTATTATTAATATTTATTATTGTTACAGTTAAATGTAAGTTGTGTCAATACCATCAGTGAATTCGTAGAAATATGGGATATTACGTAACCAAATGCATTGATGGTGTGCACATCACAATTTCAGCAAGAAAAGATTTTTCACATACCAAATAGACAATTTTATGTGTTAAGTTTCTTTTTGATAAATTAATGCAGTTGTTTTTTACTAACAATATAATATCACCACTATTGAATGCCCATAATCTATGAGCTGTTAGTTTGTTAGTTTCCATTTTTATTTAATGTCATTTATTAATTTAAAAAATCCAAATAGTGCCTTATGCCCTCTTAAATACATGCATCCAGTCTTATCTTATTTTGTCACCTTAGACCCCTTGAGAGCACAGTCACCCACGGTTTATTAGATTACAATCAGTAACACAGTAACTGATAAGCTGAAGGACACACTCCACACAAATATCTTATTATCTCCAGGTCAAACAATCTTGAGATTTGAGGGTTTTTATTAATTTTAAATGAAGACGAAATAAGTTGTTTTTTTATTGAGGAAAACAAGTATTATAATAATTGTTTTAAACAATGTGTTGGCATGGTAAATCTATCAGTTGTATTTGATTTAATTATTGAGAACAATGGGCTAATGAATCTGCAGATTAATTTCACAAAGACAATATTATCAGTTTTAAATACATAGTTTTATTTGTTTGTAATACTACTGGCAATCTTCTTAGTTTTTTACTACAAATCCTTACTTTTTGTTTATCCCTTTACCCCTTAGATACGTATTTTGACGCATTTGTAGTCACTTAGAAGGTTATATTTAATTCAAGACCTTTTTTACTAGATCCAAGTTTTAAAGGCTTCATTTCCAACCCTTAGATACTGATGAGCAGCAAACAGCATAAAACCTAAACAGCCTGCGTTTTATTCACAGGCTGTTCTGCAGTTATGCTGTTTGCACATAGCCACTTCCACTTTGCTTTTGTGTGGGAAAGGGTTAAACAAGTGTTATATTTTTATGCTTCCCGAAATAAAATTTTGGCGGAGCATATAGTGGCCAGTTTGTCCTTCCTTCCTTTTTTCCGTCACACTTTTGTTACGGTTGCTCATAGCGCCTTCAACACTTTACCGATCTCTTTCATATTTGGCATGTAGGTACCTTGCATGGACCTCTACCTTTTGATGAGGTTTGAGGTCACTGGGTTCAAGGCCAAGGTCACCGAGGCTAATAATAGATTTTCTGGCACGCTTTTGTTACAGTTTCTCATAGGGCCTTCACTACTTTACGAATCTCTTTCATATTTGGCATTTCTAAGGTACCTTGCATGTACCTCTACCTTTTGATGAGGTTTGAGGTCACTGGGTTCAAGGTCAAGGTCACAGAGGCCTTATAATAGATTTTCTGTCACGCTTTTGTTACACTTTACAGTAAAACTTGTTGTTCAATGTCATAAGTTGGCAGTCATTTAGTCCAGCCCAAAAAAGGGACCTTTTACACAATTCAATATTCAGTATCATAATTTAAGATTCAATGTGACAGACTTTCAATTGATTTAAGGGCTTCTAAATGCTCACACCTCACATCAAAGATGATAAACAGTCTCTGGAAAAACCACAATGGGATTTCAATCAGGCAACATTCATTTTAATTTGTTCCCAGCATTTCATAAGCACTTTTTATATTGATCATTAAATTGTTCATCATAATCCATAAATAAACATTTAAAATGTATTTACAATTTCTTTTGAACATTCTCTCCAAATGCTTTGTGACACTATTTCCAATATTCTGTCAGAAATTGTGTTTTTGTTTTGTCTCTTTTTAATTCACCCTAGGGTGTGATGAAGATACAAAAAAGTATGTCAAGGGAAGCTCTGATTTTCTCATTAATTATTTCAAGATAAAAGAGTTGTACATTTCATGCAAGTAAATATGCTTCAAAACATTAAGGGTATTGCACATGCTTGATAATAGTTTCTTTGTGTCTCACATCACTGAAGCACAAGCTGCTATCTACTGTTGTGCAAATGTCAAATTATAATCTAACTTTCATTTTTACCTGAAGTATTTAGTACAAATACCATTTCATAATTATTTGATGAGTTGATAAAACTTTTTACCTGAGAAATGGGGTTATATTTTCAATAAGTTGCCAGTAGCAGACATGGGGTAATCATAATTGTTAATTTGTTATCATCATGATTATTAATTGATTACTTTTTCATTAATCATGGATTGATCATTAATTATAGCTTTTGTATTACTTAAATAATAATTTTATAGACTCATTCTTATTTTATGATTATGATTACTTTTGACCAAAAAGCAGATTCAATTTCAATTCATGAAGACAAATGACACATTAACTACATCAGACACTTGCCAACTTCTCATGTAGTTAATTACTCAAGTGGTCTAGATCTCTGATAGCTCTCGGTCCGAGGGGTATTTAAAGGGATTAAGTCTGAACAATAGTTCTTATTTGGAACTTGCCTACAACTGGTTTTTCCGCTAATTTACATGAGGTACAAATAAAATTGACCTAGATCCACGGGAATGCGTATTGTTATTCCCCCTACAGGTGAAAATGGAGGGGACTTATGGTTTTTGCTCTGTCTGTCAGTCAGTCAGTCTGTCAGTCACACTTTTCTGGATCCTGTGATAACTTTAAAAGTTCTTCATATTTTTTCATGAAACTTGAAAATATGGATAGATGGCAATATGGAGATTATGCACGTCACTTCATTTTGTTCCTACGTCAAGAATTCTGGTTGCGATGGCAACGAATAGATTAGAAATATTGCTGAAAATAGTGGATCCTGCGAAAAAATTTAAAGTTCTACATATTTTTTCATGAAACTTGAAACATGGATAGAAGGCAACATGGAGATTATGCATGTCAATTCAGTATGTGTTCCAATGTCAATAATTCTGATTGGACAATGGTATGGCAACAAATAGACTAGAAATATTGCTGAAAATGGCGGAGTTTCATCGGTATTGGATATTGCTTGGAAATAGTCTTGTTCAAACTAAGTAAGTACGGTACCAGAATATTCATGTGACACTAGGGTCATAATGGTAAAAAGTTTATTGTACTTAACGATTAGTGGAGTTCCGAATACAGTCTATTGCATTGATGATCTGCATTTATGCAAAAAATAAGTGTTGGAGCTTAATTAGGTGTGGGAACAGTTAAGTAATCAGTCAAATAATTCATTTCATGAGAATTTTAGTGAACCATGTTAACCCATGTATACAAGTTACATTTTGAATTAGAAATGGCGCGGAAGAGGCCGACGCGTATCCCCACGCCGAATGTTTGACCTAGGTGTGCCCCAGGGTTGGTAATGGGGCCATGCATAGCTGAGATTGACCGTATTGTCATAAGAGAAGTTCATCATCAATTAGAAGTGAATTGGTGTAGAAATGAAGAAGTTATAGTAAAAGGCAATTTTGGGTGGGTGTGACATATGTGGGCAGGGCGCCCCAGGGTTGGTAATTGTGCCATGCATAGTTGAGATTGACCGTATTGTCATAAGAGAAGTTCAGTATCAATTTGAAGTGAATCGGTGTAGAAATGAAGAAATTATAGTAAAATGCAATTTTGGGCGGGTGTGGTCTATGTGGGCGGGGCCCCAGGGTTGGTAATGGGGCCATGCATAGTTGAGATTGACCGTATTGTCATAAGAGAGGTTCAGTATCAATTTGAAGTGAATCGGTGTAGAAATGAAGAAATTATAGTAAAGGCAATTTTGGATGGGTGTGGTCTATGTGGGCGGGGCCCCAGGGTTGGTTATGGGGCCATGCATAGTTGAGATTGACCCTAATGTCATAAGAGAAGTTCAGTATCAATTTGAAGTGAATCCGTATAGAAATGAAAAAATTATAGTAAATGGAATTTTTTGGTGGGTGTGGCCTATGTGGGCGGGCGCCCCAGGGTTGGGATTGGGGCCATGCATAGTTGAGATTGACCCTAATGTCATAACAAAAGTTCAGTATCAATTTGAAGTGAATCCGTGTAGAAATGAAAAAAATATAGTAAATGGAAATTGTTGGTGTGTGTGGCCTATGTGGGCGGCGCCCCAGGGTTGGGAATGGGGCCATGCATGGTTGAGATTGACCGTATTGTCATAAGAGAGGTCCAGTATCAATTTGAAGTGAATCGGTGTAGAAATAAAGAAGTAAATGTAAAATAACCTAAAAAAATGAGTGATAATTTCTGACGCGGCCCCACCCCAACCGCTATAACTTTTGACCCAGGGGTCAGATCAAAATTCCAAATAGTGCAGGGTCGCACATATGCTCATAGCTACCATGTGTGTAAGTTTCAAGGTTCTAGTGCTTTTAGTGTAGGAGGAGATAGTGGCCAGGACGGACGGACAGACAGACGGACGGACGGCGGAGATAACCACAATATCCCCACCTTTTTTTCAAAAAGCGTGGGGATAAAAAGCAATTTATGCAACTTCTGCACCGGTGGAGAGACTCTGGCATTTTCTTTCCTTTCTGATAGAAGTTGAATGAGTGACCGCACTTTTCAAATGCCCATCAACATCAAATGCAATCATCGTGCAGTACCATGCATCTTTCTGTTTTGTGCAAGGTAATAGGATAAGAATTAAGGGTGTCACGGTACTCTGTGGGACGGTATATCGTAATAGTCTCCTCTCAGTACGGTGCATGATACGCCTTCGAGTGCGTATGGTACGGTACAGCATTTTTCATATGCGCCAACGCGCCAAGTAAACTTTAAATGTTTGGATGTTGTAACAATACGCGGCAAGAAAGATTCCATTGGCGCAATGAATAAAATATGTGGCACAGTAATTGGATCAATGTTAACGGAAATTCTCCCAATATCATCTCATATCACATTTTTAAATGACAAATTTTGTAATCATGAATTTAAAATAAAATAACAATTTTTACAAATTAAAGAAATGAATGTATGTAGAGGTCTTTAAAGGGATCTTTTCACGCTTTGGTAAATTGACAAAATTGAAAAAAGTTGTTTCAGATTCGCAAATTTTCGTTTTAGTTATGATATTTGTGAGGAAACAGTAATACTGAACAATTACCATGCTCTAATATAGCCATTACATGCATCTTTTGACGATTTTAAAACCTAAAAATTATAAAGCGTTGCAACGCGTAACGATTGAATAATTTGGAGAGTTCTGTTTTTGTCGTTAAATTTTGTGCAACTACGAAGATTGTTTATATAATGTATAAAATACGTTAAAAATGTGTACTCGGCGGAATAGATCAGTAGGCTAAAGCGTTTTTACTTCAGGACTCTGGCAGAACTCCAGGGGTCACTGGTTCGAACCTGCTCCGGGCAATGTTCTTTTCCTTTTTTTAATTTTATTCTTGATTTTTTACTGGAGCTTTTACGATCCAATGTTTACATTTATCAATATAAAGCATTTAATGAATAAGTTAAAAAATGCCAAAATCTGTGAAAAGGCCCCTTTAAATAAAATTGAAAAAAATGGTTTAAAATGGTTTGTATGTTGTTTCCATCTGACAATACGTATCCCGTTACGTATTGTATCGTACACACTGTACCGCGATACGTAGAGTAATGAAGAGGCGTATCATGACACCCTTAATAAGAATAGGATTTTTTTTTATAGATGAACAGTGGTTTATAAAGGGTCTAGAAGCCCAAATATTATTAAATGCATGAATTAATACATTTGTAATCAATTTGATCACTTTGGTTGAGATTACCAATTAATAATATATCAATGAAAAAAACATTAATCATGTTAAAAAATAAGTTTTAATTAATTTCATTGATTTTTTTTCGAGTAATTGACCACATGTCTGCCCAGTTGCAACTGAGAGTTAAACATTCTTTTGTGGCATAGACATTTTGCTTCACTTCATTATAAGAGCTATCACACTGCAGTTTATAAATTAACTGATAAGATAAGATTTGGGGGACATCACCGACCCCAGTAGACAGATTATCTCCAGAGCCAATTAAATATGCAGGTTTTGTTTTTTGCTATAATTAGCACATGCTTAACAGTTACATGTATATGTTTCAATTGTACTTTCTCGTGGAAGCTGTCTAAGCCAGCTTTTTACCTTACCTGACCTTTGTAAGACAGACTGTCCAATAAAATTTCCTGCGGCTAGACACAAATAAAGACACTTCATTTATTCCATTGGCTGATTTGAGCGATATATATATATGGTATGTCAATAAAAGATTCTTATTGTGTTTTCAACAATATCATGAAAATATTATTTTTGATTATTTCACCATATTGACGTTGCTAAATGTGTGGGGAATGCTTGCAAAAAAATAATGATGTTATAATATATTATACATTTTGGGAAGTAATTTAAGTATTTCTTAAGTAAATGTGGACCCATTTCAATACAAGAAGTTTTATAAACTGGACCCATTTAAATACTAGAATTTGATAAAGTGGACACATTTCATACTTGAATTTTAATTTCTGTCATATCAATACAGTATACTTATTGAATTTGCTATGATATCTTTAACGCTACTGAAATTTACTTTTTGATACCCATTTATATGGTGTGCGGTAAAAATGCCATAGGTAAAAATGCCAGAGGTAAAAATGCCAGCGGTAAAAATGCCAGAGGTAAAGTGGTAAAAATGCCATAGGTAAAAATGCCATAGGTAAAAATGCCAGACGTTATATAGTAAAACAGATTTTTGAGCAATATTTTTTAAGGATATTGAGTATTGTACGGAAACATTTTTTTTTTAATTGAACATGTTGTTAATGGTTGGGAATTTGTGTTTCTTTGATGAATCGGTCATTAAAGAAAACTTGTTAAATTCATTGTAAAAGGATATTGAGTATTGTACGGATACATTTTTTTAATTAAACATGTTGTTTGAGAATAATGTGTCAGTAATACATGTTATTTTATATTGTATTCTAAAGATTCACATGCTTTTTTTAAGAAATGAAAGATTCAAATTCATATTGTTTCTGTGTCTTAAATGTGTCTTATTTATATGTGACTACGTGCTTATTTTTTGAAGAAATGAAAGATTCATATGTGTCATATTTGTATTTTATCCATGTCTTAAATGTGTCTTATTTAAGACTACAGGCTATACCGCCAGTGCGATGCAATAGATCTTATCTCTTAATCTCCACTTTCACACTTAGCGCTGTCTTTAATAAGGCTACCTCTATTTCAAGGACAGATTACTGAAAACTAAATAAAAAGTACAACGGTGATGTTGATCCATGTTGATGTTGATTCTAGCTAGATCATATTTAAGTAAATTATATTAGTTCGGAATTATACAATTGCGTATGCTATGCTTAGAATATATAGACATTTATTAACATTTATTTAATGTACTGATATCCACATCAAATAATGATTTTACCTATATTATTTGCCATTGAACGCGTATTTAAAATAATAATGGTAAATAAAACGGATGCTTGCAATAATTGTCATTAACTTTTTCAAACGGTATAAATATAAGACAATGGTAGAGCGTTTACTATTTATTGAAGTTTTTTTAAGGTACACAACAATTTAGCAATAAATGAAATCAGTTATTTTGGCAGTAAATCCAATTTTTCCAGTACAGTAGCCAGGTGCCTGTGTATTGAGCTAATAAGATAGTGATCAACACAGCAGGTTGCTAATACACAGTGTAGACTTCCCCTGACTTTGATTCGAGCACAATAAATCCCAATATTATAAAATTAACAGAACAGAACAGCGAGTTTATTTGCGACATAAGCATATACAGCTAAACATCAAACTACCATAATAATAAATACACAATACACATGCAGCAAAATAACACCAAAAATATGTTTATGCATTTTGTACAAATATATGACTTGTGAGAATGTGTGATGTAAGAGAAAGCTCTTTCTGTTTTAACAAAGTTAAGTGAATTTTTAAAATCCGCAATTGATAAAGAAAAAAATACAGTAAGATGTTATGTACAAAATTTTAGTTGTGGGGGTAAAATTTACTCTCTAAAAAATCTTTTAAAATTACATTATCTGCTCTAAGTTTAAATGCTGTAATTAGCAAGACGTATCAATACATGCCTCATTTAATAATCAATCTATTATGCATTTATATATAAGCAAATTTCTGATTTCAATAGTTTTATGGTTTCCCATATTTATGCCCCCTTCAAAGAAGAGGGGGTAGATTTTTTGTACATGTCGGTCAGTCCGTCCGTCCACCGAATGGTGATGTATATCATTTGATGTATATCAAAGTTATAATGGCAGACACAGTATGGTGCCAGATAAGAGATTAGCCCTCCCCAATTGAATCAACTTTTTATAATAATTTAAACATTTATAATTTGACTTCATTCTCATTCACAATCTTACTTTGTGTAAATTAGTATAAATAATGGTTTGTTTATTTTGTGTAGTTTAAATCATCGAAGAATGTGCTTAATTAAAAAAGTGCTTCAGTTTTATAAGTTAAGGAAAGTTTTAATAAATTGATCATTTAATATATGATTTAATTTATAAATTTAGTTTTCAAACAAGAGTCATTTAATAATTAAGATAAGAATTTAATTAATAATTTATAATTTTAATCCATTGATCAAGGAATATTAAATCTAAGAATTTAATTTAAAACAGGTGCTTGTTGATCAATTTATAATATAGGAAGATAATTTAATAAGGTGTCTTAGCTCAGTTAATATTAAATACCACACAATACCTGGAAATAAGACAGCATTTTGTCTTATTACCAGTTATTATGTGGTGTAAATGGTGGATTGGTTGTTTATTGTCTTTCTGTGTTCATTTGCTGAAATATGACAATGAATTTATAAAAATGAAGCTCATTCTATTACAAGAAAAGGAATTTTGTATAATGGAAGAGTTTTTAAGTTACAATATTCATGTAACACACTGTTGTATCTTATGGAGAAATTGCCATTATTACATTATGCAGTAACAAGTCAACTAAACAGCCTGAATGTTGTTGGGTTAAAATGGTTAAAATGCTGATAGAAAGAAAAAGAATTCACATATGAAACATTATAAATTGCATGCTTATGTGCCTTCTTTATAAATTCCATGAGGTCTTTATATTTTATGCCCCCGGTAGGGTGGCATATAGCAGTTGAACTGTCAGTATGTCAGTATGTCCGTCCGTCCGAAAAAAAATTAACATTGGCCATAACTTTTGCAATATTGAAGATAGCAACTTGATATTTGTCATGCATGTGTATCTCATGAATCCGCACATTTTGAGTGGTGGAAGTTCAAGGTCAAGGTCATTCTTCAAAGTCAAAGGTCAAATTGCGGCACAGTAGGGGGCATTGTGTTTCTGATGAACACATCTCTTGTTTTATCTTAATTTAGAATAGCATATAATACATTTCATATTATTTGGTGTTCATCTGATATGCTCATTTGTATTTTCAGTTTGGCCATGCCCAGGAGGGAGTGACTGAGTTATGGGGTGCAGAAGAAGCACAAGCCATCTCGACATGATGAATCATCCCCAACAGCGCTTGAGGATGGTTTCTTGCTCGATGAGGATGAATCCATAACTGAGAACTGAGGATGATACTTTTCTCAACACTGCATTGTATGAAGACAAAGCAACTCAGTGTGGTTAGTCATCGTCAACAACAGAACCAGACTCAGCTGACGTTGGAGACTGTCAAGTTGAGATCACTGTGCCTATCAGGGTTGAGTGTTACATACTGAACGAAGTGATCCAAAGCAATTTATTGTCAATACGCACGCTAGAGACCTGGACATTCGCTTTTTACATTCAGATCAAAGCATGGCAAAACATATTTAAGGATAAAAGTATGTGTTAATGAAGCAGGACACACCACTAACTTCATGGTTAGGAAGTTGCCCAGAACCATTTTTTTGTGGGAACAAATTTCTAGTGATTATCTTTTTGCCCTTTAGCTCACCTGAGCACAATGTGCTAATGGTGAGCTTTTTTGATCGTCTTTTGGCAGTCGTGGAGTGCGTGTTGTGTGGCGTCAACATTTGCCTTGTAAACAATCTTGAGGCCACATTAATTGTCCAAACTTCATGAAATTTGGTCAGAACATTTTTCCAAATGAAATCTTGGACAAGTTAAAAAATTGTTCCGGTTTATTGTCCGTCATCATGAAACTTGGTCAGAAGATTTGTCAAAATGATATCTTGGGCAAGTTCAAAAATGGTTCCGGTTGGTTCAAAAACATGGGCACCAGGGGGTGGGGCATTTTTCCTTATATGTCTATATATAGCTATAGAAAAACCTGGTATCCGGACAATCTCTCCTACAGACAATCGCTCCTACGCTAAATTTGATAGGGCGGACGGTCGCTCCTACTATGTTTTGACAGGGCGGACAGTCGCTCCTACGATGTTTTGACAGGACGGACAGTCGCTCCTACATTATTTTGCCAACCCGGACAATCGCTCCTACATTATTTTGTCAACCCGGACAGTCGCTCCTACATTATTTTGACTCCACGGCAAAATGTAGTGTACGCCGATCAAAGGCTAACACCTATGATTAACCGACAATTAAAATTGCCAACTTGTGTCGAAAAATGCGAAATAAGCCAGATATTTAAATTTGAAATCGAAAATGTCTGTACATTTGAATTCGCCATTATGTTGCATTTCATGAATTTTGTATTCAATGTATAATTGATTGAAGCGATTGAATGATTTGGAAAGTTCTAGTGATGTCATTTACATTTGTGAAACTACGATGATATAAGGTATAAAATACGCATCTTATGTATCCTTGGCAGGATAGCTCAGTTGGCTAATGCGTTTTTTACTTCGAGTCCTGCTGCGGGCTACTTTTGTTTTCCTTTTTTAAATTTTGTTATTGATTTTTTACTGGAGCTTTTAAAATTTAATGTTTACATTTATCAATATAAAGCATTTAATGACAAACTTCAAAACATGCCAAAATCTTTGAAAAGGCCCCTTTAATGTGATGCCATTCTGTAATCTTTATGCACGGTTCGCACATCATAGGTGTCAAAGTGGTCATTATCGATTGATACTACCATTGTTGTTATAGCAATTATTGATTTAATGCGGTTTTTATGTTTATTCCATTCGCAAAATGGCACTTATTCCAATAAATGTAATATAGGAAAGAATGTCCCTGATAGGAATAATGTAGGAACCATTGTCCAAAGTGCCCTTATAACTACCTTATATTTACAGAATCGACAAACTGTAACATAGTTTGTCAGTAAGTAAATTAATTAATTAAAATCAAATTGATCGGCTCATGTTAATTAAATTGGCTTTCTGTTAACAGGTTGGCAATTTTAATTGTTGGTTAGTTATAGGTGTAAGCCTTTGATCAGCAAATAATATGTTTTGCCGTGGAGTCAAAAATAATGTAGGAGCGATTGTCCGGGTTGACAAAATAATGTAGGAGTGATTGTCTGGGTTGGCAAAATAATGTAGGAGCGACTGTCCGCCCTGTCAAAACATCGTAGGAGCGACTTTCCGCCCTGTCAAAACATCGTAGAAGCGACTGTCCGCCCTGTCAAAACATCGTAGGAGCGACTGTCCGCCTTGTCAAATTTAGCGTAGGAGCGATTGTCCGGGATTCGAAAAACCTTTTTAACACTCTATAGAGTGTCCCAATGATATCATGAAAAACATGGCCACCAAGGGGCGGGGCTTTTTCCTTACATGACTATGGTAAAAACATGTTAACACTCTCAGTCGCATTTATAGTCCAATCTCCATGATGAAAAATTCTTATGTGATTATGAATTTTCTTCAGCAACATTAATACCCTGCCCCATACGATAATGGCTCTTATGCTTACATGTTTGTTGCCTGCATTACTGCAGAATATTAGCTGTTTTCTCCCGATATGTTATTAATTTTGTAATATCAACAACTTGCTTAATACGTGTAATAAATTGCTTATTTTTTATGCCAGTTGTATTGATATGTGTTTATGAATGATGAAGTTTGGATGAAATATCATTAAATTGTAAAAACTATGTTCATGCATTCTTTTATTGCACAGACTAAAATTAAACCTATCTCGCCAAAACCACTGGATGCGCGAGAGTTTGCCTATATTTGGTGAGCTGCCTATCTCTGTTATCTCTGTTATCTATCAGGGGTCTAGCTAGGTTCAAAATTTAGGGAGAAGTCACTTCTCCCAAAGACCAAAATAGGGAGAAGTGGCAACTTTTCAGGGAGAAATGGTAGTACTTTTGCATCCAGGGGTCAAGCTTAGCTGAAAGTTTCAGGAAATGTCACATCTGTACAGTTGCGTCATAGGTCTTCATTTTACAAGTATGTTATATTGTGCTACAATTTTTTTTAAATAAAAATTCATTCAAAATCTCATTTTACAGCACAGATTCCAAATCTTACCTGTGAATGAGCCCTATATTTATTGTCAGTGCTAGTAAACTCTTCCCATTTGATCATTCCTTTGTATTGTTTTAATGGGCCATTTAACTTTGCTGAAGTATAGTTACTGGTAGCCAGCACAAGGCAATTAATCAAGGCTTCACCTATGAACAATTTTAAGAACTCTAATAGCTCCCGCCTGTGCATTTGAATGTTCAACTTTGCATGACCTGTAAATGGGGCAACTTCTGGCTGAGAATTCTCCTGTTTCCAGTTCTCCACATCAAGTTGATTTTAATGGTCAATGTGTGGCACAAACAAATAATTAAAAGGTGGAGAAGTTATGTCGCCTTCATGAAATTAATTAGCGACATAAATATTCCCTTGGCGAGCAAATCGCCCACTTCGCCCACTTGCGAGACCCCTGATCTATGTCGCTGATAAAACTAATTACTGCTGTGTTGTTTTTTTCATCCTTTCCATTTGTCTCTTTTATATGTCTGTCAAATACAGGGCATATTAAGGCTCGATTGGTCATTGTCGGCTCGGGTACTACTTACATGTACCCCGGGTACTCTTAAGTATACTTACATGTACCCCGGGTACGGTAAATATACTAAAACGTACCCAGGAATTTAAAGCTTAATCGGTCGTTGTCGGCTATTTTTATGTCCCCCACTATAGTAGTGGGGGACATATTGTTTTTGCCCTGTCTGTTGGTCTGTCTGTTGGTCTGTCTGTTTGCGCCAACTTTAACATTTTGCAATAACTTTTGCTATATTGAAGATAGCAACTTCATATGCTTGTGTATCTCATGAAGCTGCACATTTTAAGTGGTGAAAGGTCAAGGTCATCCTTTAAGGTCAGAGGTCAAATATATGTGGCCAAAATCGCTCATTTTATGAATACTTTTGCATTATTGAAGATAGCAACTTGATATTTGTCATGCATGTGTATCTCATGGAGCTGCACATTTTTAGTGGTGAAAGGTCAAGGTCATCCTTCAAGGTCAGAGGTCAAATATATGAGGCCCAAATCGCTTATTTTATAAATACTTTTGCAATATTGAAGACAGCAATTTGATATTAGGCATGCATGTGTATCTCATGGAGCTGCACATTTTGAGTGGTGAAAGGTCAAGGTCATCCTTCAAGGTCAGAGGTCAAATATATGTGGCCCAAATCGCTCATTTTATGAATACTTTTGCAATATTGAAGATAGCAACTTGATATTTGGCATGCATGTGTATCTCATGGAGCTGCACATTTTGAGTGGTGAAAGGTCAAGGTCATCCTTCACAAGGTCAAGGTCATCCTTCAAGGTCAAACGTCATATAGGGGGACATTGTGTTTCACAAACACATCTTGTTTTTAATTAAATATATTCACATTTATGTCAATTTTCTGTAAAATGGCCTCTATATTATCGAAACTCATACTCACAAAGCATGTTGAGGCAGTTTTTTTTAAATAGAAGTTTGTTTAAGATAATCGGTAGCGCGTTTTACGACATAGGATTTTAGGCGGGAATACAACTCGAGTACAGTCTAATATCGACCGGGTACGATTTAGTATATTTACCGTACCCGGGGTACATGTAAGTATACTTAACCCTTTGCATGCTGGGAAATTTGTTGTCTGCTAAAATGTCGTCTGCAGAATTTCTAAAATTAGCATTTTCTTCGATTTTTTCAAAGAATACTATCAGAATAGCAAACAGTTTGGATCCTGATGAGACGCCACGTTCTGTGGCGTCTCATCTGGATCCAAACTGTTTGCAAAGGACTTTAAAATTCAGCTCCAGCGCTTTAAGGGTTAAGAGTACCCGGGGTACACGTAAGTAGTACCGGAGTCGACAATGACCAATGGAGTCCATATTAAGGGATTTATTATGGCATGCCTGGGGTCGGGCAGCTTCCAGTACTTTGTCCGGAGTATTAGTCTTTAACTATATCACCTATTCACATGAAACTTCATATATGCATATATGGATAGATCTCACTGATTAGAAGTTCAGTGCACAAGAACTATAGCTATAGCCCCTTCATTACTTTATTTATCTCACTTTTTTATTGTCCGGGTCATAACGTAATTACACTAAGACCCATTTACATCAAACTTCGAACAAAGGTAGGTTGTGGTGTATAGAAGTGCAGCGTTCAACAATCATAAGTCGAGAACTCTGGCTTGCATATTTCACAATTCTATGCCTTTGTTGGTTTCACATTTTTTCTTGGTTTCCTGTTTTCCTGAAACTACTAGTTCATGATTGAAAATTAAGTTTTTATTACATTTAGAAAGGAAATCATACTGCTTATATGGGTTATATCAAATATTTCAGTTGTGTGAGGTATTTTGTATTTTATACACAATAATGAAAAGTGATATAAGTCCTTGGTGTTATATGTCTGTTTGTTTAGAGGGAAAAAGACAGCACAGGAACTAACGTCTGGGATATCATATCCTTATCAGAAAACAAAACAGTTAATAACTGAAACTGCAAATATAACTCAAATGTATTTAAACATCATCGATTCTATTGGAGAAGTGGTGTGTCCCATAATTGAAACTAGCCAATACAGTATGTTTCAAGAATACTCCCGCATGTCTCTGCTAATAACGCTACCAGTGCACGGTGTTGTTAAAGATAAAAAACATACAAATACAATAACAAATAAATGAACCTAACACACTGCCCTATTCAGGCATTTTGTGTAATAAATAAAACAACTTGTGGAATGTAACCGGTACACTAAGGTACGACATTGCACCGAAAATGTTTGCAAGCTAAATTTCTAGGAAAAAAACCTCCAAAACTGTTACACGGGAATAAACAGCAAAAGAAATACAATTCCGAATGACAATAATTATGCTTCCAATGTTATTGTCTTTCTGGATTGTATTTATCATCACAGAAATGGATAAAAACAACGTTTGGATTATCAAAAGGTAAATGTAATATATTTTCGAGATAAGTCACTATATTATTTATACAGTCTTTCAAAATTATGGAACGTTTTAAATTCATCTTTCCAGAAATAGCAATATGTGGGTCTAATCTCTTTCAAAAAGACATTTTATTCAACGTAACGTACCGAGTTAAGAAAATTAAAAAATTATAAATTGATTTTGAAACCTTAAAAAGAAAACATCAATTATTTAATAAAGTTTGGTGTCTTTTACTCTTTATACAATGGAATATATTGCAATGGGTATAACCTGTTTATTGAAGTCTGATCCCCCCCCTCCCTTCTCTGGTCAAACTCCCATTGGAGTTCTTTATAAATTGGAGTTAAACGGGGATCCCCCGTCAATCTCCCATTGGGGTTTAATTTAAATGGGGGATTGACGGGGTCCCCCGTGAAAACCCCGTTGGTGTTTAATGGATATGGGAGATGGACGGGATCCCCCGTCAAAACCCCACGGGAGAAGAAAATCTACAAACACTTTATTTTCTTATTAAAGTACATATTTATTACAATTATAACTTAAACATGTGTATTTGTAAACATTGAAACAGAAAACAAAGCATAATATTTAAATTACATTTTTTGTAAAATATAGGTAAAATTCTCCCGTCTGGAAAAAACACCCGTTGGAGAATTGCAATTCTTAACGGGGGAGCCAAAACCCCGTTGGGATCCAACGGGGGATGGCAACTTTATCATCAAATAACTCTACTTTCCAAAAACATTTTAACTCTTTTTTTTCAATTATATGTATGTACTCAATGCCCCCTACAAATATGCAAAATTTCATAACAATTGTGCAATAAATAAAAAAAATAAGTTTGCAAATAATCTGGATTTGCAAACTTAATCTGGATACTGTTATGGGCTAAATTGTTTGCTCCAAATATTACCAATTTAAAATGTAGCTTAATATTTGAGAGCGTCAACAAGTTGGACTAGTGTGTTAACATATATAAAAGCACCGGCCAAACCAACACACTGTGACATATTTTATCAATACCAACTCATATGTCGATAGAGACGAACGCCAAGCCATCCTGAAAAGAATTGCATTTGACGAAAGCATTATACGTCCTGTATAAACACCTTACTGACTATTTTTTGTTATATGATGTAAATGTTTTCTAAAGTAACTTTACTAAAACGTAAATAATATAAATATAGTATCAATATAAAGCCTGATTAACTCGACAATGAATGCTCATTTATTTTCTCAAAATACCATTTGCTGCATAATCGTTTGTATTATATATTTATCCCATCATCAGACGTGCGTTGTCGAAATAAACCACTGTGTAATATATTTTCCTTTATTTCGGCAATGCTGAAATATAGCTGTCACGCGCGGCGGACTCTAATATCAGTCATGTGTGGAGGATGGTAATATTGCTCAGAATCAACTATAAAGTAATCATTTTTAGTAAAATCGAATCAGATTGCACAAAACAAACAATTGGATACCAATATGTAATATATTTTAAACACAACATGCATCACAAAAAGCAAAAAAAAAACACATTTTTTACAAATATTAAGTGCGCGTACTCATGACGTCATTATTAACATGTCAAACGACAAAAGTCATATTCTTTCCCGCTAAAGCTGCAGTCTTTTAGTATTTTTTTTCATTATTTCTTTTAAATCGGGGACGTAGAGGTATGATTAACAGAAAAACAGGTTAGTGCCCGATCTTTTTGTAATATATTAGGCTTGGCACGAATAAAATAATAAAACAATATTTGCTTAAAATAACTTCGGGATTTTCCTTGTAGCTCTATTTTCCTATTCTATATTTAAAAAAATAATTGACGACTAAGAAAATTGATGGGGTAAATCGAATACTAGGTCGGTGCCGAATAAAGCGAAGTTTATTTTGCTCGGCCCGAAAATCTGAACCACTCGCCAAGGCTCGTGGTTCTGATTTTCTAAGCCTCGCAAAATAAACTTCGCTTTATTCGGCACCGACCTAGTATTCTCTATATAGCTAATAACCTTTAGTGACAATCATGTCATTCAAAGTGAAATGGATTTTTTCTTGAGTAAGAAAGTCCATGTCTATGTCTTCTAGACAGCCCTTAATAGTTCGTGATCGCAAGTTTGTGCAGAGTAGAATTAAAATACCTCTGACATTTATAATTCAGTGATCCGAGTTAATTTAAATACATTACATTCACGCGAATTAGATAAGCATGCGCTACACCCGTATATGCCGACGTGACCGACAAATTTGAAGAAAATGTTAATTGTATTACACGCATGGTAATAAAAATGTGTTAAGCGATCGTGACTAATACACGTTTAATACACAGTCCAATATTTGATTACCGCTTGTGTCACAATTATAAATGGTGTAATGTTTTTTGTATTACTCTAGAGTATGTTTCCCGATTCAACTTAATACAAGGTCTGTGATTGGATTGAAGCCGGATGTTATCATTTCCTTTTTTCAATTAATTGACTTTTTATAAGAGTAGCGTTACTACACGTCCGCTTCAACATTTGACATTAAGTTTCATTCCTGACAAATTTCTTCGAAACTGGTTTCTTGGCGTCATTTTTAACCAATCGCATACATACAGTTGACGTTTAAGGCATTTTGTGTTCAGATTAGACCTCTGTTTACTTGTTCTATATACACTTATTTACACTGGACTATTGATGCTTGATTTCGAAATTAAAGTCGTCTCTATCATATATACATCAACAGCATGGTTTGTATAACACTTAGTCGGTCATACGTGTGTGGTATGTTCACTGTATTGTAAACGTTGATTTATGTTTTGGTGTAGCAAATGCAGTTAGGGTGCCCGGACAAAAACTTGATAGGTTAATTGATTATTACAAATTAAACATTGCCAATCTCGATGGTGTATATCGACCAACTTATATATAATGTAAACACTTTAATTATAGTATTAAACCACACCATTCTGCACGCCAACGTCGGCAGAAACAGGAATAACAGGTCTTGAAAAAACAAACAAGTTTAACAACATGAGCTTTACAACCTTCTAAATATAGGCACATCACACACTGTGTTTATGTTACATCCATATTAATGAGTAGACATGTACCACATTCCATTTTTGAACATTTGTACACACAGCAATGTTTAAATACTAAAAATGCATATAGATGCTCTGTTGATAATTAGATTTGTCTAAATAAACTAACAGCCAGAAAATGCTACTAACTCAAAGTTTATTTGTTATGCCAAAAATAAAAGATTGGGTTATGGAATTTTCAAGTGGTTGCCTATGACACTTTCACATGTTTGACAATTTACGTTGTTATACTAAAACCAACACATGTGATAACATCTATTATCGTATCTAAATTGATTTCTGAGTTAAATGTCGATATTCTTCCGGTAAAAGGCCTCTTATCTTGTGAAACGCTAGCATGATCGTCGCGCCTTCCAATACATATCCCCCCTTGTTATGAAATGCGCTTTAAGTCGTCATGTTGACATTTCATCATTTATATGCATTAGTTCCTCGTAACACTCCAGCTATACTTGTCTGATTTAGTCGACATGTATTTTTGTGACTCTAACATTCGAGTATTCTCATTGAGACCACGATGCAGAAAATGTTGTTAAGTTTTCCCGACAAAAATGTATATTAGCATTCTGAAAAGAAAAACAACCGACAATGTAATAACAATAAAGTAAAATGTATAGAATTTAATCAGAAACATGATATAATTCATTTCGTTTATGATAAGGCTTTCACGAAAAGCCATCATGGTTGGGAACTTTTTTCTAGCTGGATCAGATTTGCATCCAACTAAATTAACCCACATGTGAAAAGGGTGTATTTAGAAAAGTTAAGGAGCTAAAATACTGCCTTACTTTATGAGTTTCCATCATTATTGTGCATATAAAATTGCTTTATATGCATCGTAATACATGTGTTTCGAGTAAAAAAAATATGGCGATTATGAACATAAAATTACAGGGTACAGCCATCGGGATGCATGATGATGGAACTTACCTTAGACCGGTGCGTCAAACAACGCCGATGTAAACAACATGTATCACCAAAATGAATAAATCCATATCGTTTAAAAATATTATAATAATACTTTCAATTATTATTTCTGGTGGATTGGTTTTGCAACCGAATGCATTTCAAGATTCGCCAGTTGTGAGTTCAATTAAAATCCTGGACATACGGCGGATATCCGACTCCGTTTTAAAAGAAGTGTGGTGACTCGCTTGCATGATAGGTTTATTATTCTGATACTTACCTTATTGATTTACCAAGGCTACAAGCTCTGAAAAACGAACTTTTTGCACAAACAGAAGTCCATTTTAGTCATCGAACTTACGAAGCTTACTAATGGAATTGATATTGTTAGCCCGCAGACTACGTAAGTTTTAAGTACTAACAGCATTACAACTGATGTCAATATTAGTGTGTGCGAGACGGCATTATATGTTTGGTAGCGCGGACTGAACCGATGTCAAGTTGGTTCTTGCGCACTAATGTCAAGGTGCTGACGGCCGCATCCACATATACCAAAGGCGTTTTCCATGAAACAGCTAAGGAAGGATCATATCATTTCCGCAGATGTTCCATCATGGTAAATGCCGGGATCAATTTGACTACGAAAAGCATCATTATCACTTTTGAATCCTTCTCACACGCAAGGCGGAATCAGGATGACAGTTCATTCCAAGTTCTTGTTCCTCGTCATCGGACACTTTCGATGGAAATTAGTCCTAGGCCGATGTGAGCGTAACTGTTTCACTTGGTGTACGCACCAAGTGCCAATATTTCGGACAGCATTGACGCCAGTGCGACATCACTTCCTACACCTTAAAGGCGAGACTGCACCGAAATCAACGGCCTAAATGACTCTAGGAGACGGCAAGCATTTATCAATCATCATGCTGTTATGTTTTGTCCAATAAAAACTGTGCGTATAGCTTCTTTAAGTCCAAAAACGCGTGTTCACATCACGTCCGGAGACTTTTAACCCTGGTTCACCTATTAAGGACATTGGTCTCGATAGAGACAAGTCCTTCGAAACAAAATTAGTGCAAACTGGTTTGTTTCCCTTACTGAGCAGCGAATAACAATAATTTTATGTCGATGTGTAGAATTTTAGATTCATTTGTCTAATAACTACACTAGAGACTTCCAAACACAAGTTCTCATAAATAGATTCAAAAATTACGTTTCATCTGCCTGAAGTTGTATAATACAAATACTAAATGGAATGTGTGGCTGTTCGGATGCTGTTTGAAGTTTGAATTATTTCTTTGAAATATTATGTAGACTGTTAAGGATAGAAATATGCGTGTATGTTGGTTTATATGAGGTAAATTAAAAAATCTGCTAGGATAATAACTTCTATTCACCTGTATTTATTAAAAAAGGAGAAAGTTCAATCGTTATAATGGCATCCATTCCGTTATTACAAAAATGTAAAATATGTATAATTTAATCAAGATAACGTCGAAATACCCATGCATTAAACCCAGAACTCCTAACCCGTGTATGTGTGAACTACAGAAATCGATGGCAGTGAAAATAAGGTTACCGTCCGCTAGTCTTTTATTTTAGGCAGTTGACCAATAGTATGTACACGATATGACGATACATGCCAAAACACAATATTCATAGTTATTCATCCAACCGTTGTCAACAGTAAATACAACGCAAAACATGTTTATGCCCTTAATTTACCACAGCATTAATCGCAAAATGCTCACTTGTAAATGAATATTTACTTTCAAACATTTTTATGTGATTTTAAAAAGCAATAAAAGATCATCCAGCTTGATGTATTAAATCGCTAACAAATGCCATATTGACCAGAACAATATAATACCGGGATTTTGAGATATGAAACTAAGTAACCTGGTGATATCGCCAATAGTTGTATTACGAATTGCTATTCAAATATAATACTATTGAAAACAGTAATGCAGATAAAACAAATCTATGAGTATTTGTTTACCTTTCGTGTTGACGAAATACGGTGGTTTCACTATGGTGGTTTCCAACATCGGCTATGTTCGGCTACGGTCGGACGCAATAATGATACTAGTTATCGGCGTTTTCCTGATGAGTTCATTTGTAGATTAGTGGGCTATAATTCTTATATCTGATTTAGGTACACCATTATACAATTTTAGTTAAGAATGTTCATGATGTTTACCTTTTATTGTATGATGCACATATTATTGTTTACTATGTATACACAATTATGTTCATTATAAATGTAATACTTGAATACAAATATCACGAATTCAGTAATTAACAATATATAAAACATATATTGTCTAGTTTTCTCTTTCAAATAAGCACTTGTCTTCGTGTTGCAATGTGATTTGAAAAATATATACAACTATTTTCTCTTCAAATTAACATCACTGTTGTGCAATACTTTAAATATGCCAAATTTCAAAATTTGCTACACTTTCCCCATGGGCTAAATTTCATTTGATAAGTTGACCTTTTCGGCGATTGACGTTGGCCAACACACCACCATCCTTCTTCAACAACATTTTCGTTTTCACTGACCGTTCCACTTAATTTACTGCTGGAATTTAGAATCATAATGAAGATATTGACAAGTAAAATTGTCAAGTTCGTCTGAGTGTTGAGATGGCAGGAAAATAAACTTATTTCGTCATTGTATGTTTTAATATGGACATGATGTTACGGATGATGAATTTTTGTATCCGAATAGTTTACGTTAGTTGTTTATTGTTCAAGAATGGTCTCTGTTTAGATGTTGACAGATTCTCTTTGAAGAAAGGAACTGCTGCATCTTGTCAGCTTGTACGGTTGAAGAGGGTAGGGACCGTTTAAAAAAATAGTTACATTGGTTTTATGGTATACGTTTTGCAAGATATTTAAGTAATATTTTATCGTTTCACTTGTTGAGTTGGGTGCTTGCTTATGTATGCCTGACATAATTTGTAGTTAGCTTCATTCTTGAAGGGTCGAAACAACCTTCATCCAGATGATGGGTGACATATTGAATGTTGGGAAAACAAAACATAAAATTAACAGTGTTCGTGTTTGACCCCTTTATATACGACTTATACCCATCAAAAAGAACGTGTTCCGTACTTTAACCTTCCACTTACTGCTTCAACTGATGCTGCAAGTTATCAATGAAGACGTCATTATTAACCAGATTGATTTAATTACCGTTCTAAATGAAAACGGGCAGGAACCATGAAAAAAAGCTTTCTCTCCCTATTTGACCTTGGACGATGTAATTGCAGTTAATCAGCACAGCCGCCAGTAATTATAGTGACTTGTTTTTCAACTGACTGACATTACGGAGTTTAGCGTCAGCACGTTAACGTTAACGTAAACTACCTGTCATGTGGTGTGCTTCATCAAGCTAAGTTCATCCATGTTCAAGACATTCGTAGACTTACCACTTGTGTTGTTGACCGCAAAAACGTTTGAGCTCGACACAATACGAGCTTATCTCTTCAGCTGTACAATCAGAGAGTATATTCAGGGCCAGTTTGCTTCTTCTTGGGGCGCGTTGCTGCACATACAATGGCAAGTCTCAGGAACTTACACGATGACGTGCAATTTGGGCCTCCGCTAAAGTATGTAGTACCGGCTTTTAGCCAACATACAGTTTATCAGGTCCAACTCAGCAGTGTTCTCCGGAAGCACCGACAGTAGGCGATTTCACTTGTTACATTCAATGTAGTTGCCGGCTAATTTTCCCCAAAATATCAATCGAAATTGCCCATATACACCCGTTTTATGGTTTAATCGTCGGCTACCGTTCAAACAAAATTTGGTACTCAATTTTTTTCTTGAGAATTTTATAGCGTTCTGTATCTCAATGTACCCTATTGTAAACAGTTAACTAGTGTTTCGTTGTAGAATGACATCCCACTTTCTCTAACATAATTGAGAGCCTGTACTAGTAAACATGTATCATAATGGCTTCTTTTAAGCCCACATGTGTTAATGGTAGACAACTGAAAATAAAATAATAAATATAATATAAATTAAAATAGAAATAATCAAGAACACAATGTGAATAAGCAGCTTTTTAAGTTAAATGTTTGAGAGTTATTGCAGTAACATGCTCATATATAAAAAAGATGCAGCGCTGCAAGCGCATCGCCATATCAGTATATGCAATCGTCTATTAAATAGCTATCAAAACCCGTGACCTACCTCTTGCAATATTTAACAAAACATATGCAACTGTATTCTATTGTTTGTATACAAAAGAGAGATTTAATCACCGTAGGTAGGTCACATGTTGCATATTTTTGTATTTAATACTGCGGAAAAAATATTTGTAAACAATCGGAACACTAACTTAGTATCTGCTTGTGATATATTTGGCAATTAATGTCTACAGTATTAGCCAAATGCTATAACATGTGTGTTCCAGGCTGTGCAGGTCAATCCACAATACATGCTGTAAACAGTATACATACGTTTATTTTCACAAGATATCTCCAACCAATGAAGAAGTCTGGGAAATCTTAATGACAATCACAACTATCCGATTGCTCATGACACGAAAAATTATACTACGTGCGTACTATTGGGCTGCCTAACGAAGCCTAATCAGTACCGAAACATAATTTGGAAGTCGGTGAACCTCAACAGAAAGACTTCAGCGAATGTTATCTGCCGAGATAGAAAATTATATGGGTTCATAATTATCAGTTTCCGGAAAGTGTCATGATTGCCTTTTACAAGACACATTAAGGCTCTCTTATCGTCGCCGAGATCTTTATATCAATATTAATGCTCCACCTTACGCTCACACTCACACACACACACAGGCAAGTGTTAATAACACGATACTTCTCAATTCGTGAGTTTGTTGATGGATTATTTTCGCCATGTACATTTACACTCAGTTCTTTTTAGGCATTGTACTTAAATTGCGCCTACTTATAACTATACTGTAATTCTATGAAATTATATTAAAGTATATTAAGTAAAACTAAATAATACAAATAATATACTATAATATAATACAATATTAATAATTAATTAATATTATAATATATTATATATTATTATATAACGTCATATTATATAAGGTCATATTATATTATATAAGGTCAGACTATATTATATTATAGTATTCAATATTATATTACATCATATTATATAAGGTAATATTATATTATATTAGGTCATATAACATTTGAGAGCGCAATTTTGAAGTTGTTCCGAATTTTAGTTCACCAAAATGCATTTGTCAAAATCGTTCGACTTCATTACTTCTTGCACAATCATCGTGTTTGTGTCAGTTGCAATGCAGTTAAAGGGGCCTTTTCACAGATTTTGGCATTTTTTAACTTATTCATTAAATGCTTTACATCGATAAATGTAAACATTGGATCGTAAAAGCTCCAGTAAAAAATCAAGAATAAAATTAAAAAAAGATAAAGAACATTGCCCGGAACAGGTTTCGAACCAGTGACCCCTGGAGTCCTGCCAGAGTCCTGAAGTAAAAACGCTCTAGCCTACTGAGCTATTCCGCCGAGTACACGTAAATGACGTATTTTATACCTTATATAAGCAATCTTCGTAGTTTCACAAAATTCAACGACAAAAACAGAACTCTCCAAATTATTCAATCGTTTCGCGTTGCAACGCTTTATAACTTTTAGGTTTTAAAATCGTCAAAAGATGCATATAATGGCTATATTAGACCATGGTAAATGTTCAGTATTACTGTTTCCTCACAATTATCATAACTAAAACGAAAATTTGCGAATCTGAAACAACTTTTTTCAATTTTGTCAATTTACCAAAGCGTGAAAAGATCCCTTTAAGAGATCCTTCGCAAACGATAGCTAGAACCCCCCCCCCCCCTACCTCTTCATTTCTGATAAGGCATTCTGATAAACCGGCAATTCGTTCACCTGAGTATCTGAGTTACATCAGGGAAGGAAAATCGTCCCCAAAACCTGATTTAATGCACTTCAAACCTTTTTGTTGCTTAGTGATTTTTTGTAGAAGGTGCGTCGTTATTCATTATATTCAAGCTTTGTAGTGACATTATCAATAAACCGTTTGTTAAGGTTAAGATGTGTCAAGCAAAATCAGACACAGATGTATGTGATAGACATTGTTATGAAAACTCGATGAATATCAATTCAGTTTTTTTTATTTATTTAATATTTAAATGCACAAAAAATGACATGATCGCTTGTAATTAACTGTTGTTATTAAATGATGTTTAGTAAAGTACTAACAATTAGTCTAGATGTATGCACTGGGTTATTGCTTCTGATTGGTCTATAAACGAAGATTAGGAAGCACGGTTATCAAAATATGCGTATTATGTTACAAATTTAGTAAAAAACAATAAGATCTCAACAATAAGTTTTATATTCCCAAAGCCTTTATTGATATATTGACACTATACATTATTACAGTTTATAAATATGTTTTCGATAATATCAAATGAAGACTACTGCATTCGTATGCTGTCCATTAACTCTTGATCACGAATTTTGATTGCATTCGAAACATGTTGAAGTATAATATTGACAAAAACGCCATTAAGCCAAGCTAAATAAATAAGATTTTTTTTCTATTATACAGAAATTATCGTCATAATAATATCATTATAAAAACAAGTTTTGCATTTAACCATGGTATTCATGATAAACTTGTGTTCAACTGGGGGAGTCGTATAAAATGAATATTTGTTGCTTTAAATTGCTCTGACATATTTTCAAATTGTTACTTCTAGTTAACATTAATTTATCGTTTCTTAATGATAAAGTATTATGTAATGCACTTAATTCAATACCATAACAGTATAATTCATGCACAATTGAGCATGTGGTTAGAAGATACATTTTAATTGGTACACACGTATTGCAATATACTTCTTAATGCACGAGTATTTAATTTAGTTAATTAAATATGATCTTGTTTTAATGTCCGGCTAGTGTGTGTTTGTTTGTTAATATAATGTTACATATTGTTTGTGGTAAGATGAACAGTTTTAATAACATATACAGTATTCAATTATCCTTTTTTAACATAATACAGAAAATGTATGTTTTCATAATTACCTCAGTTTCAGTTGACTCAATGCGTGAAATCAATTCCGGAAAGCAAAAAAAAAACTGCATTAATCGTAATTACTTATTGTCAATCAAAAAGCGGACACCCTCTCAGAGCGAAATGCAACAATAAAAATCAATATGTTCTTGTTTAAGTGTAGTGATTTGCATCTGAGATGAACAAGTTGCTGCTGTTTACGTCACCTATACCTACGGCGTCATACAGCAGTTGGCAGTCATTTGCATATATATGAACAATAAACAAGTCAATAAATTTTCTTTCGTCACACAATTATTGCTTAACAATTAATTTTGTTGTTCATCCATATAAGGTTCAGGACGATATGTCCTGATATGTTATTAAACATTTCTCCTTTCTGCAAACTTATGTTTAAATATGGTTTACATGGGTTTTTGTTTGTTTGCATTCATAACATTATTTTAGGTCAAAAGGTATAGAGAAACGTGATTCGGGCGTTCAACATATACTTTGTCACGTAATCGTTCATAGTTCATAGACGACACATAGTTACTAACAATGTTCATTACTCTTAAATTACCGGTATGTAGCCTATCATACGATATCTCGTCATGCGCGAATTGCCAAGATGACGAGTTTTACATTCACTCCCATTTTCTCGTGCCGCGCATGGGACAAGTCGGTCCCTCTCTATTTATGTTAATTTCTCTGCATAATACAGGATAAAATATTCAACAACACCATGTATCAGTTTCTAGTCCAATTTAATGTCTAACATACTTAATATTTTCGGTTATACAAATACAGTCTGATAGCTACATGATCATATCTTTCTCGATCCGTACACCTCCAAGTCTAAACGCTAACTGTCTTGTTTCCCTCTAACATCTGACCCGTGAAACTCAGTTATGAATCCCATTGGTCAGTGTTCTATACGTGCTTGTTCCTGATTGGCTGAATTTCAACCTACTGGAGAATCACTATTCAAGTATGCACACGTTAATGAGCGTTGTGGTACAAATAATAAATAATGCAAATACAGCCTAAGGCTTGTGTCAACAGCATTGTAACCCCTTTGTTGTTAATGCATACTCGCTACTGATATACTTGTCAATATTTCGTACATAAAGAAAACCCAAATATTTCACCCAATTTCTCATCATTATTTGACAACTTCATCTAGTAGGGGACTTCATTTGAATGCAAGTAAATCAGATAATTTCATTGGAGAACAAAACACCATTTAATAGAAGACAGAATTCAAAGACACTAAACGTTATTCTCTGCATTTATATACGAATACAATCAAGTTAAAAACGACTGTGAATTTTGTTTTAATCAGGATACTAAATATTATTTAAATGCCTGGTGATATCAAGCAATAGTTATAATATCAGAATATAAATATGATATAGTGATTTTGAAAATGCATAAACATATGATATTACAATTAAAGACAGTGAAGTCGACAATATTAAGTTTGTATATTATATGACACGTACACGAGATAAGTGTAGTAGCTTAAATGCATTACTGTATATAAAACATGTTATGTCGTTATGTTGAACAATATACGTGTATACGTGTATGCTCAAGCCCTGAACGTGTTTTATCTACATGTATCTTATATATATATATATATATATATATATATATAACGGTTTAGTTGCGTATTTGGCAACATACTCTACCTTAATAACAGTAAATATGCACATTTTCTATATAATCTGTATGAAAATTTCCATCATCAAAACACACTTTCCAATAACAGAGATAAATTGAAAATTTAACCAGTTTTCGCAAATCTACATCAGTTAAAGTACGTCTTCTGTGCAAAAATGTATACCGATCTTAGAAATGAATGTTTATGTTTATCAAACGGTTTTATGCGTGTATGCCTTTTCTGGCAATCTGTTACAAGACTTCATTAGCAACCATTAAGTTGTCTTAGTAAATAGCTGTGTTCATCGTCGATGAATCCAATTTTCTTATAAGATATCGTAATGGTCGGTGACCTCGGGAATCGCGGATTAAATCGATTAAATGTTTTAAACTTGCGGTGTATCTTTTACACATTTGTGAATACAAATACGCACAACTTTATTTCTTAATTGCTAAACATACCCAAATATATTGATATTTGCATTTTATATACCGAATAAACACCTGCATGATATAGCGTACTCATTGAAACGCAATCATTTTTTTCATAACGAACATTCGATTAAAAAGCTTGTATAGGTGTGCATGATGTATAATAATTATCTTTAAATATCAATGCATTGTATCACACATTAACCGAAGAAAGTAAAATCACTGTATTCCTTGTGAAATAAGCAACTAGATCAATTGCTTTAATTTGACATGGCATTAATTTTCGGAACACAGCTTATTGTAGATTAAAATTGAAAAGATGAAATTCATTTCACCAATTATGCGTTGTTATTAAAAGTAATAAATAAGTATTGTTATTTTAATACTTTATTGTATATATATATATATATATGTGTTAGATGCATGGTATTCCAATCAAAGATTTTCCAATTTGTTATGCCATTATGTCAAAATGTGTTATAGAAACAGAAACAACGGTGTTCGACGCGACTCGATCTTAATGGCCGAATAATACACAATTAAATGGTGAGCATATACCACACTTGTGAGCTTTTTCTTTCCGAATAACTCAACCCTGAAACCGCCCGTAATAATTTGCATACGCATTATTTTTTAATAAAAAAAGTTTCACAATTAAATAAAGCATTCGCTGTCTGTTAATAAGATATCTGTGTCAAACGGGAGGTATAAATATGGCGCTTTGCTTGCCACCTTCTGGTGCTGTTTTCAAATTACTAATTAAGAACACAATATCATGTCAGTATTAACAATAAATGTCTTAAAAAAACTCGTATTTCAATAAGAGACAATAACAACAAGATGTTTGTATGTATTTGATTCGTATACATGTTTACAAATACAACAACTGTTAGAATAACAAGAAGTAAACTATGTTCAGTGGGTGAATGAACAACTTGTTGATAACCATCTTGTTTAGAAGATCCCCCACGATCGCTTTTTCTGGTTATAGTGCGGATGGGGATGGGGGGGGGGGGAAGGTGTTAAACCTATACACCCTGTTTTTTACACTTGCGTTACGGTTCAATATATGTGACGAAACTGAGCAAAGCCACGATTGTTTGTGTTTCGACGTGGATTCAATAAGGAAATTAGATACAGTTTTTATATTATAGTATATTAATGATTATGAATTTGACCAATTTCATTACACAGTAATAATAAAACATTAGTATGTTATAGTTATATATTATGGTTTTAAGTTGTAACTGAAATCAATAACCTGACATGTTTTATATACAAGTATCTTAATTATTCAAATATTATGTATTTAAGTTTTGATTTCCTGTCAGGTGTTATATACAAGTAATGACCCACAAACACAGTGCATCTCTTGATCGATGACGCGTTGGTCACGCGAGTTGTTTGTCGTATTATTTCTTAAAATTTGACCCAGCATGCACAATAAAGCATCAATTAACATTGAGAAATAGCAATGTATTTTTTCCTTTTTTTCCATTCGATATCTTTTAAATCGTTTTAATATGTGTGTGAGGGTCGAGTGCATCCCACTAAACACCGTACATAATTTGCAATACTTTGCTAGCAATGTATGCATATTATAACAAATTGCAAACACTTGATCGTCAATAGCTTCTACATCTTAATACAAGCAATATTGGTTTAACAAAGTATTAGCAATACATGAATAATGAAATCCATTATAACGGCTTCTGCAAAAGAGCTTTCAAAAGTTCAATATATTTACTTTGAAGAAAATCGTTAACATTGTTAATTTCATTTAATACATGGTAAAGCAAGGCGATGTATGATTTAGCAGCTTTAATAGAGGGTCTGTTTTTTGCCAATTGCAAATAAACATTTAAATAAAAACAAATATCAATTTTAAGGGTTCATATGTATTTGAATGTTCCAATAGAAAGGAAGGTACACCCAGACAGTTAGAATGAAAGTCACATACTGAACACCATTCTCTTATCAACTTATTGACATTCTTACATTCCCCCAAAATATGTTCTATAGTTTTACATTCAGTTTGACAAAATATGCAGTTTGTTGTAGTTGCATATTCGATGTTGAATACTATGGAGTTCGCACCTATGATTATGCGAGTCGTGTTTTGAGAAAACTGGGCATAATGCATGTGCGCAAAGTACAGGCTAATCAGGGACGACACTTTCCGCCTAAATTGAATTTTTGCTAAGAAGAGACTTGATTTAAACGAACAATTCCTAAAAGCGGAAAGTGTCGTCCCTGATTAGTCAGTGCGGACTGCACAGGCTAATCTGTGTTAAAACTTTACGCACATGCATTATCACCAGTTTTCTCATAACAAGACTCATATGATTATGTGTACAATTTTAGATTAAAACCCCTGAGAATTGTGATCTCGTGTTATATGCAAATACAAAAAAAATATTTGTCACCAATCTGTTGTTTAAATACCCTTAAATATAGTTGACCATTTATTTATACATACTGGCGATG
The DNA here is from genome assembly GCF_020536995.1 of Dreissena polymorpha. Taxonomy (NCBI): domain Eukaryota; kingdom Metazoa; phylum Mollusca; class Bivalvia; order Myida; family Dreissenidae; genus Dreissena; species Dreissena polymorpha. The sequence goes on from NC_068365.1 coordinate 20,682,413, forward strand.
GCTCATTATTGTAATATTATCATACATTGGTTTTGTACAATCTGTATTTACTAAGATGGAACTTACGCTTGTCGTAATGAACGTCTTCATAAAACAGTTGTCAGTAGAGCTTCTTAGCTTCTTGTATCTTGAAAACGCATTAATAATGCCTTGAAAAGGCAAATAATTTGGTTCGAAGTTATAAAGTTGGCAAAAATCACGGTAAAAGATTAAACGTTTAGCATTGTGCATCAGCCCCCCCCCCCCCAAAAAAAAATGCCTTTGTCAAAGGATGATCTAAAAAAATACAATCGTGTTACCAATTGTTATTTCTGTTTTATGGATTAATCAATCATGTAGCAAAAGCTGATTTTCAAAAGGTTCTTTTGTACTAGGTTCAACAAATGATATCAATGCATCTTTCCTAAATTTATTTTGTATCTTGTTAATTAAGTTGTTAGGATATTATCTGCCACAGTTGTATAAGTTTTGAAAATCAATCAGTGTATACAAATAATATCATTTTTCCATTCCTAGTGACAAGTCTGCGGATCCATGAGAATTTACAAACGAAAACAGATCTATCATCTGTAAACCTCCTTCTTTATTATCTTTAATTAAGATATGTTTGCTTATTCGTGGTTTCCCTCCAAGACAAAGTTTATAACAAACATTTAATTAATATCTGCCAACAATGCGTGCGGTGGATTTGGCAAAGAAACAAAGAGATAATTTAACAACGTTATAAATTATTCGAAATCATAATTTGTAGCCCATAACCATACAGACTAGGCAACCCGGTTATGTCAAGATCGTGATGTAAAAGCCTTTGCATCTTAACTTATATCGGAATGAGGAACATAAACTATCGCTGAATAACGAACAACTCATAATTACAGCATTTATATTTAAATCAAATGCTTTAGCTTGGATAACTGAAGTGAAAAATAATCGCAGTATTTTCGTTTAAAAATTAAATGTATAACTGTGCAATGATAGTAAATGCTTAAACATAACTGAGTGCAACAAATAAGACACGCAGTCTTACCAACAAGCATTTGCATTAGTTTTGCAAAATATGCATTTCTTTCGTCAAACCAGAATGCATTAAATTCATCATTGAAGCTGCTGATTATTGGTTATACAGATCCCCGGTTATGTCAAGATCGTGATGTAAGAGTCTTTGCTTTTTAACTGATATCGGAATGAAGAGCATAAACTATCGCTGAATAACGAATAACTTCTAATAACAACATCTATATTTAAACCCTAAGGTTTAGCTTGAACAACCGAAGTGAAAAACAATCACAGTATTTGCTTTGTTAAGGTAACAATTTAATGTTTTACTGTGCAAGGATAGTAAATGCTTAAACATAACTGAGTGCAACAAATAAGACATGCTGTCTTACCAACAAGCTTTTGAGTTTGAAATGTCTTGGAACACGCAACTCTAATGATCCAACTTTTATTGGAGCGTCGTTATTATGCAGGGATTGAACGCAGCAGGCATATTAATGTGCGTCTATGATTGATCCATGTCGATTGGTTCCTTATCGGTTGAGTCAAGCTTCTCAATTAGACGCGCATTCTTAAATAAACTGTATATTAAATAAGAAGTCGCAGTGCTAACTTGGTAACCGCTTCGCACATACAAGTATGTCATTACAAACAGCTAGATTGTAGAGTCAATCTAATACATATGCATCGCCATACTGACTATCGCATAGACCGTATTTACAGCTATTCAATGAAGAAAAAAAAAATAACGTAAATTAATATCAAACTAAAATGAATAATTGGACTTGTTTAAATGGTATGCTTTAAGAAATGTATATCCATGATATCAACCATAGCCATTTTTTGAAAATGTTATACACATGTTTTAACGTATTTCACAAAACCACTTATTCAATATATACAACATGTATTTAAATATTAACATATTTAAAAAATTAAATCTCACAGAGCATTTGCTTGTTTAAACCGAAACAAATTAGACGAATAACTCTAATAGCCTACTTAGTTAGTATTTTCTTATTGACATACTTGGGTAAATGGCAGGGACAAACAATGTCTTTGTCCACTTCAAGAACATTTAATTCACAAACATCGATCCATACATATCGCCAGGGAATATTTGCAAAGATTATATATCTCATGTTGACAATGGCGCACGTATGCATTTGTATTCGGAAATTAAACAAATAATACTAAAACTCACATGACAGCGACTTTCACAACGTTTTCGACAAACACATTATCACTTTCAAACACGGAACCACCGACAAACATGGTATCACCGACAAACACGGTATCACCGACAAAAACGGTTTCACCGACAAACACGGTCATCCCCGACAAACACGATATCGTTCGACCATCATAGCTGTTTCAAGAACCGCGTGCCAGTTCTACTGCGAAGAACGAAAACGGCTCGAATTAGCCTAAACTATACATGAATACAAGTTCAATAACTGTGCAAACAAACATGTTTTTCAAATGTACAAAACCTCTAATTTTGTTGAATCTGATGACAATTTTGATGATGATGGTACTGATGATGATGGTTCTGAATATTCTGATTCTAATTGGTATTATCATTGTGATTTCGATTCTGATGATTATAATAATGATTTTGATGTTGTTTCTGCTGCTGTTGATGATATTGATGATTCTTATGATGATTGTGGGTGTTGATGATGATGATGATGATGATGATAATTATGATAACGATGATGATGAGGAGGAGGACGAGGACGAGAAGGAGGAGGATGACGAAGACGAAGGTGACGACGACGAAGACGGTGATGATGATAATGAGGAGGAGGAGGTGGAGGAGGAGGAGGATTTATATTTATAATCACACGTCTTCACTTATCTCGCTTAAGACACATGCTGCACACTTACATTTAAAATATACAGTCATCTAATTAAATATTCTGTAAAAGCAGACTTTAAGACATACAATCCGAAGAGACGTGTAATATGGTGTCAAATTATGATAGTGTTGAAACATAACCAATAAACATTGTTAACAAGTCAGCATAATTGACAGTAAGTGTCATATTACGCAACAATTTATCCTCCGTAATTAGAAAAGTACATAATACATGGCGATGTTTTTGTCTGCGATGTCTTCGGTTTTTTCATTGCTCCCAATGGAAATATAAAGGATAAGTAATTTAAGTAATTTGCTTATATAAACTCAAAGGACCTGTTGTTGTTTTCTTAGGCAGTTAATGTTTGGAATTGTGTAGTTATCGGTAGTGTCATACATAGAAATTTTAATTTGAGACGCATATCCTTATTACGTCATCTAATTGTTTGTAAACTGGACCAATCCGAATAAAGCTTTACTCTTATATTCGTAATCGACGACGCACATTTTGTTTCCAGTTCATTCGAAAAATATCCCTGCAGCATATAATGTCATTCAAACAGAAACTCGAACACATGTTTATTCTCTTGAATAACAACTTTTAAATTAATAATTAATTACAAAACAGAAATGTCTGCGTAAGGATAGACGATTATTTAAGTATATATTCCATACATAAACCAGTTGGGTGATTACAACCTGTAAGAAAGGTGATGTATGTTTGCAAGGTCGCACTTTTTATCTGAATGTTGGACAATTGAGCTCTTTGGTATAACGTAAATCCGTTTTTAAATCACATCGTCTATTATAAAACAAGCTTATTGTCACTGTTAACAAGTCTATAAGGAAGCCATTGGCAGACAGTACACAGTGCTTTCCTGTATGTGGAATGGGTTTATAAATTGTCACAAGTAAACATAAAAATGTATATTTGCCTGACAACTACGAGTATACAATACATAAATAATTAAACATATATGTTATCTGCAAAGTATTACCAACCCTTAATTAATTTACACAATTTGCTCATCACTCAATCTGCTATCTGCAAATTGTTACCAGCCCTAAATGAAATGGGCATATTCCTTTCTTGGGCATATTTTTATGTATATTTGCCGGAGAAACTACGAGTAAAAAAGTAAGTAGTTAATTCAACATGTATGCTAACTCTGCATATTTTAACTTTAAATACAATTTTTCACTGTTTCCACATCTGTTGTTTGTTACTAGTTTACTTACTATCCAAAAGCATAAACCCTTTATCGTGAATTCTTTTACTATTAAAACAACCCATTGCCCATCATACTCATTAAGAATACCGGTTTACAATTACACGATCACACTTACTAATATTTCAGTATCTTGTAAGTTTGCAAAATCCCGTATAGCTTTATTGTTGAGTATAAAGCACGAATTCATATTGCTGCATGCAATGTAAGAAGCAACATTCTCGTATAAACAGTTGTAGAACATAAACTAAACACAAGTAAAATCAGCATAAATAGTTAAATTAATACTTTAATGTCCTTTGATCATGTGAGCGAAGTTTATTTTGTCAAGTTCTATATCGTTATAGTACGAAAATTATCGAGTACATGTTGCTATATGTTTTACAACATCAACATAATAATATTTCAAACACAAAGAGATACTTTTAAACAAACATTTAGACTGCACTTTTTAACGTCATGAAAACAATGCAGTATAAAAGGTGTGTCGTATGTTTAACTACCTAGATTGAAAAGCTCTTTAATTAAAATAAGCAAAATGTTTATTTGTGACAAAATCTATTTCTTTGTCATAAAAATAACTTATACAATATTGATTTAGTAATTAACTAAATGCAATAATTGAAGTAATTATTTATCTATCAATAATTCGTATTTAAGTTTAATATTCAAATTCAATAATGATGACATTAATCAGGACGTCAGTATTTGTTTTTCCTTTCTTTCATATTTTGTGTTCACATTTGCATCAACCATATATGTTTTAGTTAAGACCGGTGATGTTTGCATATAGTATATGCGCAATAATTGTTCAGTTGTGTTCAGGAGAAGTTCCTTTCTGACGTCAGCGTAAGTTTTCGACTTTTTTGTTTAAAGATTGAGCGTTTTTTAGTCTTGAAGCCGGATATTTGCATTAGTTCAACAAGGCTGCAACTTAATACAGTTACATCGTAGATAAACAAAAAACATTTCTGAAATAGACTAAAAACTCTTCGAAGCAAAAATGGAGTCGGTTCTACAACTCGTCTTCAATTATATAAGAATGATGGTGCGATTATTCTCGCACAGCTTGAGGTTGCCCTTTTTAGGTAGGGGCTTGACCTGATACTGGGTCTATTTCCTGGGCCACTGTTGATCCCAGATCTTCTGGTAAGTGCCGCCATTGCTGTTTCGATAAATTCTAGTACTTTTTGCTTCGCCATATGAACACATGGTAACATAATCGGCGTTGGAATTAATACTTATGCAATGGTGTTTTTTCCCTAAATATTCAAAAGAAGAACTTTGTTTTTTAATTTAAGAGTTTTCCACGATGTGCGCTTTTTAGCTGTAAACCAGGCAACGCGAACACGTACAACTACAAGCTTAATACTCGGCATGTGGTTAATCAGTAAGAAAAATGTTTGTATCAGGTGGTTGTGTTCGTAAACCAATTCTAAAATCACGCTGTTATGAATTACCAATGAAGACATATACCAGAGACCAAAACGTTGATAGTGCTCCCGTGAATTGCATTGAGTGTCTTATTATCTACATCAAGTTACATCTTTCAAAAGATTACTTTTTTTGTGAAATCAAACACAGTGTAATTAGTTTCCTTTATGGATGTTTGTAAGTCAACAGTATTTAGATTTCCAAAGTCATGTATTTTACTTCACCTGTTATATCGACATGACTTTCCTTTGATAGGGTGAGATTCTAAACATACATAGGGATAAACACGGCATTTTAAGGAGACAGAAATATGTTGTACAGACATTTACATCACTGTAAAAATATGTTTTGGGAGAGTTTAAAGAAGCCCTTGATATGCAATTAGTTACACCAGTATAATTAACATGATATGTACTAAACTGCTTGAATATATATATATAATGAAAAAATAATAAACATGTATGAATGACATTCTCCAAAATTTTAAACGTTATCCTTCTGATATAAAATATACAATTGTGTTTATGTTTTACAACCATATAGTTCTTCGCAATATATCAAGGCCAACAATAACACTCGTTTGATTTAATACTTACAAAACATGAATAGTGTAGGGTGACGAACATAACTTAACGTGTAATTTAAAAGTTCCGTTTCTCGCTTTGCTTCATTTTGATTACACTTAAACGAAGCGTTAACATTATAGCATCTGAAGAAACAAGGCTTGTTTGGTTTGTTTGTTATTTAGACACTGCAAATTACACTGCATTCGATCGTATTGCCCCCTTACAATTTGAACATGGCCCTCGAATGAAACATTTAATTCACTTAGATTTATTCTGAGGCCACAGTAAGTGAAGAACCTAAGTGCGACTTATGTGCTTACTATTTATTTATTTAAGTGTGGTCTTATGCTGTTTGGGGGAGGGGATTGAATCCTATTTCCCGGAGGAAACCCACCTGTCCGGTATGGTGACCATCTAGCAAACTCACATGCGCCGGGAACGCGTATTGAACCCTGGTAGCAGAATTAGGAAGCGCATGCGCAACCGGACATAACAACACATCACCAATTATAAGTGTGGAGTGTTTGGAAAAATCAACATACTTTACAAGCAGCAAATATACATTCATTATCGGGAATTCTACATTACGTGTGCACATTTTGCAACACACTTTTTATTTCCACTTACATATGTGATACCTGCTGCACGTTTTCACGAGTGATCATATAAAATAATATCATCAAGAGTGGCCCAGCCACGAGTGAAAATATGTATTTTTTATGATCACGAGTGAAATAAAATCGATATTCCATCGAATCCAACAAATTTTCTTTTTATTTATGCTTTTTTCACCGTTTAAAACGGTTGTAAAATAGTTTAACTTCATAATTTCGCTTGATTTATGATGTCATTTCGTCGAAAATATGATGTTATTTCACAGTGAAACAGTGAAAAATATCGATATTTTTCACTGTTATTGTTCACTGTTTAAACAGTGAAATGCCAGTTTTATATCACTGATTTTTCTCTATAAACCACTGGAAAGCATAAAATAAAACGCTTTCAGCAACTTCGTTATTTATACATTCAAAGACAATCGATACTTTCTTTAACAAAACGTTTAGCAAACACAAATATTTATATAATATCGTATGCCATGAAAGTAAATCCAAGTAGACGCCCCTTGAGCAAACACTAAATTTTGTAGGAGTTACTTCATTTTGATGAATATATGTATGCTTACAATGTTGTAGAAATTGACTGGGATAATGATATTTCAACATGTTGTAATGACATATATTTAGAAAATTAATCTTGAATACTCAGATATATTTATTGTAGAGTGAATACACATATGTTTCACAACGTGTGGAATCTTAATTAACGTTTGCGCGGTAAAATGTTTACATAACATAGAATACGCACACGTTATGCGGATTGATTTTGAAAAAGACAAAGGTATATAATCAAAACACTACGTAAAATCAAAACCTATATTTACCGTCTTAATTTTGGCTTATAACGTTCCTTCATTAGATGTAACGTAACTCGCTTCTACAAACGGCGTAATTGATAAGTTCAAATCACCAAGTGCTGTTTTTGGTTCTTAGAATATTTATTACAACCGTAATGGCGTTAATATTAATTTGCTACATATGTGTCATTAATACATCGACCGAGCGGTGTGTATGTTTATTAAAACTATGATCTATTTATAAAATAGCAAAGTACTATGCATAGATTTTATTATAGAAAAGGTAAGCCAAGATACAGCTCTATAACCCATCACGATTTTATAGTCTGACGTGTAATTTTGATTTGAAGCCATTGTGATTTACTCATGAACTATCTAAGTAGCATTTAACTTTCATTTCAACTTTTTAAATGGATATACAATACATGATACATTATATAAATAATACATGTCTGACAGGGTGACAGTAAATTTGTCAACTTGAGGAAATACTGTCAACCGAGGCAAAGCTTCCTCAAGTTGACAAATTTACTGTCACTCTGTCAGATATGTAATATTTATATAATGAAGGCTACACTATAAACCGACAAATGTCCCCTCAATCGGTGTGAGATATTCAAGCCTTCTTCATATCGTCTGCATGACTTAAATATGGAAGCCAGAATGATAACTCTTTAATTGGAATAGAAGATAGCATAATCTAACAGTCTTTCGACATAAATTGAACCGGATGCATATTCTTCCTACAAATGGTCTAAATAGCATTCAAAATGTGACCAGGTGCCATGAACATATTTCAAAAGGTATAGGATATATAAAGCTGAAACAAAAACGGATGCTAAACGATTTTCACCCTACACTATGACGACAGATATGTTTAAAACATACGAAGGGTGAAACTTCGTATTATTGCGCATGGTATTATTTTAATCTTCCATGTTCGCAAGGGGTATATTTACCATATATATCGATTTCTCTGTGTGTATCTGATGATTATGTAATACTGTAGTAAATAAGTTTGTTGAAAAAGATTAGGAATACTTTGATAAGACAAACCGTAAGTTACGTGTTCGATTATGGTTGTATAAATAGTTACCTTACCTTAATTGTTCTATAATTAGCTGAGTAATCGACTTAAATGGTACACACGCCTCGCTTATATTCAAATAAAACACAGAGTGTGATCCTATTTTTCACGGATGACTCAAATACTGTGTACGTTCAAATACAGATTATGTTGACAGTTAGGTACAACGATGCGTCGTTTTTGTACATAAACATAATGCACCTGTTTATTATTTTAACTGTTACAAAAGTCGACCCGGTAAGCTAAGTTGGTAGATACATTGACTTAACATCCGGGTTTTGTTACTTTGTAACTCTATTTTCAAATTATATGTAGATTGATAAGGAAAACATGTACTCCGCCTCCTGCCTTTGTAGTAACGCAGTTTTTCAGTTACTGTCAAAATCATGTAACCCTGTTATTTGTAAACTGTCGGCAGAGATTTTCTGGAAAACAAGTGTGTATATCCGAAAGTAATTATGTGGATAAACATAAATGAACTCACAACGGACAAGTAGTGTTGTATTAAGAATTAAACATATAAGTGCGACATATATTTAATCAAAAGTCTTCACCAATCTCGCGTAAGAAATATGCTTTGCAATAACACTTCAAATGTACAGTATTTTAATAAAATATTATGTAACAGCAGACTTTCATACACAACATACGAAGAGACGTGTTATACTGTGTCATTTAATGATACTATTGAGGCATATCCAATAAACAATGTTAAAATTTGTCATTATTCATATTAAGTGTCATATTTCACATCAATTTATACTCAAACATAATACAATAACATACTACAAGACATGTTTATGTCTTCGGTATTTTCAATACTCTCAAGAGACATATAAAAGCAGTTTGCTTCTGGAAAAAAAAAAAATAGAAACTGTGGTTGTTTTTCTTCGGCAGTTAATGTTCGAAATTGTGTAGTCATCGATATTGTCAAACACAATTTCAACCATGCACTTGCGATATCTTGCTAAATAATGAACATAGTACTTTTGTGCATTTGCATCGTGCGCAGGCATTTCTATGTATCTTAACGACCAATACTAGCGTGAACAAACTTTCTATATTAATGGATTGTGTAACACAATATTTATGCATCATAAAGCTTCGCCGGAAAATATACCGGAACAGAGAGACTGATATCCGTTTGTCTCAATACACACGAAATACAATTGCGTTCCCTTTATAGAGCAATACTGTCAAACAACTATTGCATCGTTACAACCAAACATACCTCTCTCAATCCATTACTGAAATTTTAAATTGGGAATCATGTCCTTGTTATGTAATTTAATTGTGTGTGAACTTGACCAATTCCAGGTGACGCTTCACTTGATATTCATAATCGACAACGCAGATTGTGTTTTCAAGTTCATTCGGAAAATATCCATGCAGCAAATTATTTAATTAAACTAAAAACTCGAAACAACTCTTCCTTTTCTCAGAACGCAACTTTTCAATAAATGATAATTTACAAAATAGAAATGTCCGAATAAGGGTATACTATTATTTTAGTCTTTATTTTAAAGCCAAGTTTTGTGATTACAAACTGCTACATGTACATTTCTAGTTACAAACACACGTGCACATGAGAGGAAGTTGTTGTATGTTTTGTAAGGTCGCTTTTCTTCTGAAATGTTTAACAATGAACTTTTGGGTATAAACTTAGTTCATTTTAAAATCGCACCGTTTATTATACAACAAGCTTGTTGACACTGTTGACAAGACTTTCTTGAAGCCTTTAACAGTTTGCTCATCCCTCAATCTGATATCTGCAAATTGTTACCAGCCCTTAATAAAATGTGCATTCCTGTCTAAGCCATGTTTTATGAATTGTTACAGGCATACATAAACATGTATATTTGCTGGAGAACTACGAGTATAGAAATAAGTAATTAATTCAACATGTATGCTAAATGTATCTGCACATTGCTACTGCTAATACACTGTCACGCTGTTATCGCAGCTGACGTTTGCTTTCTATAAAATAGAATAGACTTCTGATGTTTAACTATAAAGTCAACTACATTCCCATCAAAATAATTGAAGCATGCCACTTTACTATTACATGATCACAAGTATAAATAGTTAATCTCTTGTAAGTTTGCAACATCCAGTTTAACTTTATTATTGAGTATAAAACACGAATTCCTATTGCTGCATGCAATGTATGAAGCAACCCTCGCGTACACACACTTGTTACACATAAAGCAAAAGTATAATCAGAATAAATATTTAAATAAATATTTGAGCAAAAAAAGTAGATGCCCTATGATTCTGTAAGCGAAGTTAATTTTGTCGCGTTTGAAAGTGTTTTTGTACGACAGTGATCGAGTACATGTTGCATTATTTTTTACAACCTCAACATAATAACATTTCAGAAACAGGAAGCAACTTTTGAATAATCTTGTAGACTGCACTTTTTAACGTCATCAAAACTATTCATTAACAATGGTTTGACAAATTGTTAATAAGATTGATTGAAAAGCTTTTGAATTAAATTAAGCTCAATATATCTGTGTTACAAAATATATTAATTATTTATAAAGTCTTGTGTAATATAATGATAGTGTATGTAACTAAATGCAATAATTCAATTCGTTATTTACCTAACAATCATTAATATTCAAATAAAATATGTCAGTTCAATAATGATGACATTGAACAGGCCGTCAGTATAAGTCTTCCCTTTCTTTCACGTTGTTGTGAACATTTGCAACAGTCTTTGACGACAGCAGTCACGTCAAACATGTAGACGGGTGATGTTTGCGTAGAGCATGTACCCAAAATTTGATCGTTTGTGTTCCGTAGAAGTACCTTTCAGACGTCTGTATTAGTTTTCGACTGTTTCGTTTAAATATTGAGCGTTTATCAGGCCTGAAACAGATACTATAAATTCTTCAACAAGGCTTCAATTTAATACAGTTACATCGTAGATAAAAACCTCTGAAATATACTTAAAACTTTCCGGAACAGGATATAGAGTAAGTTATACATCTTGTCTTCAATTATACTGATGATGCTGTTTTATTCGCACGTCTTGAGGTTGTCCGGAGACTGGGATAGTTCTTGGGCCACTTTTGTTCCCAGATCTTCTGGTAAGTACCGTAATTTCTGTTTCGATATATTCCCTTATATTTTTTCTATGCCATATGAATACACGGAAACATAATCGGCGTTGGAATTAATCCTAATGTAATGTTTGTTTCTAAATATTCAACAAAAGAACATTTTTTTATTGCGAGTTGTCCCCGATGTTCGATCCATAGCCCTACACAAGGCAACGCGAACACTTACTACTTTACAAGCTGAAGACTCGTCATGTGGGGAATCAGTTATATTATTATGGAATCAGGTGGCTATTATTGTCAACCAATTCATACCTCAATTTGTTTTGAATGACCAATGTATGGAAATATACCACTTATCATCAAGACACTAAACGTTGATAGTGCTCCCGCGAATTCACTTTAGTGTCGCATTATCTACAGCAAGTTGCATCTTTCAATGTATTCCATCTTTGTGAAAATCAAATTAAGTGTAAAGAAGTTTCCTCCATGGATGGTTGTAAGTAAACAGTATTCATATTACCAAGGACATTTAACTTCAAATGTTATACCGACATAAATTGTATTTGTGTGGATGAGATTCTTAAAATAGTCATGGATAAAGATGACATCCTAAGGAAACAATACTCTGTTGTACAGACATTTACCTCACTGTTTACAAATATTACGGAGAGTTTAAATAAGTTATTTACATGCTATAAGTAACATCAGCATAACGTAATATTTGATATAAAGCTTGTTCAAATAGTATGTACATTTTATAAAAAGGTATGCATGACATTCTTCACGATTTTTAACGCTATCCTTCCGGTACAAAAACACCAATTGCATTTATTTTATATAACTGGATAGTTTTTCGAAATATCACAAGACTTACAACAATACTGGTTTGATTTAATACTTACTGAGCATGGATAGTATAGTTTGACGAACATAAATTAACATGTATTTTAAAAGTCCCGTTTCTCGCTTTGCTTGATTTTAATTACACGGAAGCGTTAATACTATAGTATCTGAAGTAACAATATAAAGAAGGCTTGTTTGTTTCGGTTGTTATTAATTAACTTTATAATATTAGACGAGAATTCGTTCAATTTACTCGCTCCATACAAGTTGAGCGTCTCACATAAAACTCAAAACTTGTCTTGTACGAGAAAAAGGCGGCCAATATGGAAAAACACAGCCAATAGGGGAAAGGTAGGCCAATACGAGATTCAGACAATCAGAAACCAGGAAAAAATCAGCTTTACATGAGAATCTAAATTTTCGACAATTTTGGACGCCATTTGTAAATTGTATGCTTAGTTTTGGTGCAAAAGTTTGAATCTTTAAAAATATAATATTGCAGTTTACCGATAGGATCGCGACAAAATGAGTTGTTTAATACTAGTACCTTTATTGGCTACAGCAATGTTCAAAGTAATCACTAAGTTATCTGTCTTCGGTTTTGCTTTGCCTTCAATTTATAAAACGCCGCGCTCATAAAACGTATCGTTTACTTTTAAAAAACAAATATAATAACGCTCAAGCATCCATGTAGTTGACAGTTTCGCACGCGGAATAAATTCAGCACGATTACGAATAGTCCGCTCTCTTATCCGCTTCGGCATTTGAAAATATCTAATTAATTAACTTTCCGGCAACGCGGATGAATCAATATAATAACACACATCAGCCTGTAAAACCTGTAATTCGAAAGTGAAATTCAAGCTTTTGTTGCTGAATACTAGTATAAATTAATTAATACAATTGTCATTAATTAGTTCATTTCATATGGGCTTTGTTTATGCGCTTCAGACAGCCGTATTATCATTCGGAATGCGGCCTCAGGCCAATACCGCTGTCTTTAGCTCATACAAAAGCCAATATGATTTCAACTTATTAATGACGTTATATAATTGAGGCTGCATTTTAATTTACACTTCATTCGATAGTATAGTTCCATTACAATTCGAACATGGCAGTCGAATGCAACATTTAATCTACTAAGAGTAATTCCGGTCACGGGGCCGCAGTAATTGAAGACCCTGAGTGCAACTAATGTGCTTACTAGTTATTTATTTTGATATGGTTTAATGCTGTTGGCGGAGGGGGGGGGGTGAACCGGAGTGTCCGTAGGGCAGCCACTTGTCCAGTACGATGACCGCCTAACAAACCCACATGCGCCGAGAACGGGTATTGTAACGCACCTCTAGTTAGAGGTAAACCGGTACTTCATTATCGCACGGTGTTTAAACAAAATAACATGACTCAAAATAACTATTCGAAACTATCATATATTCATTCAACGACTTTTCACTGCAGTGTAAAATACCCGTCAAGAAAACTAAAACACAACGTAAGTTGATTGTAACCACAAATACACTATAGAATTAATTATACCGAATATACATGTGACGCACATCAAATCCTTTCTGCGTTCATGTACAAATGTGTTAATTATACAATAAAAGTGTTACTAAACTTATGAAATCAGTGTTAATTCCACGTATACTATATTCATACAACTGGATAATAATGATATTATCGATGAAGTAAATGTCTTACAAGTATTTACTTAAAAATACGTTTTATTTATTAAGAACGAAATGCGTCTACCCCATACCTTGACTTAAACTTGACTGATCATTTTTACTAATACTATTTTACATCTTACAGTGACCAAATTTGGTCAGTGACCAAGATTTTTGTCATATATGACCATAATCCTCGGCACCAGTGACTAAAATTAGCCGATCATGTGACTTACCAAAAATAATGACCAAATTTAATGACCAATAAATGGTACGATACATGACGCAACATATCTAACATCATAACGATACGTCAAAATGGCGTCAAAATTAGAAAAACGATACAAATCAATAGTTTGTTCATGCTAGTATTGGTCGTTAAAATGTGTCAATTGATATATTTAGTAACATAATATCACCCATACTAATAACATCACAGTCCATGAAACGGTATGTGTTACTGTCACACCTGGGGTGTGTCAGTATTGAACCCTAGTCGCAGAATTGAGAAGCGCATGCGCTACCGGACAGCACAACACATCACAAATTATAGTGATTATTATGGAGTGCTTTGCAAGACCAACATATCTTACAAGCATAGACTAGAAATATCTTATCGGGAATTCTACATTGCGTGGGCACATTTGTAATACAATATTAGTTCCCATCAGATCTGTGATATATGATAACGTAGATGAAAACGCATTCAGGACATTTAAGTCGTTGTGATCACATTCTAAAGCCCTCGATACTTTTTAACTTAACGTTTAGCAAACACAAATACATGTAGTTATATGAGACTGTATTCCATGAAAGCAAATCTTGTTAGACGCCCCTTTGAAAAAACACTTAATTCAGTAGGAGTTACTTACAAGACATGCAAAAATTAATTACAATTAATTGTACAATTAATTATATTACACATTTCAGTATTATTCCAATTACACAAATACATCTATGTTTAAACAATTGTAGAAATTTACTGAAGTAAAAATATTTTAACATGTTTGAATGGCATATATTTAGAATTTTAATCTTGCACATTCAGCTTTATGTATTGTATAGTTCATGAATATACGGTGTACAACGCTATGAATTGATTTAGGTTTGCGCGGTAAACGTTAGCATTACATAATTACATAGATCACGGAAACTTAATGCGGATTATTCTTTATTAAGACCAATATATATCATCAAAGCACTACGTGATTTTAAAAACTATATTTACCTCCTTATATTTGGTATTTTATCGTTCCTTTATGAGATCAAATGTCACTCTCTCATACGACCGGCTTTATGGATTTGTTCAAGTCAGCAAGTGCATTTTGTTCTAAGAATTCTTGTTATATCCGTAATTTGTGATCATACATCATTGTTGTTACTTTAAACGAGTGAACCCTTCGTGTCTGAGAAAATCTGTAGGGTGTATTTTGTTGATAATGAGTTTCCAAAATAGATTATTTAAATAATTATAATTAATACATAGACCGAGCGATATGTATGTGTATGACAATACAAATATACTTATGACGTATTTTAAAATAGCACAGTCCTCTGTAATGACTCAAAAATATTTAAATGTAAACCAAGATACAGCTTTAAAACCCACCACGAATGTATTGACTTTGACGTGTAACTTTGATTAGAAGCAAGTATGATTTGCTAATGGGCTCTCTTGAATAGCATTGTAGTTTTATTTCAACTGGTTAATGGATATACAATACAGGAGACATATGCAGACATTAATGAAGGCTTAACTATACACCTTCAAATGTCCCCTCAATCGATGTGACTTACTCTCGCCTTATTCACATCGTCTGAATGACTTAACTATGGAGGCCTGATTTAATTAAAACTCTTAAATTGGAACGCACGACAGTAATGTAACAGTCATTTGACCTAAATTGAACCGGATGCATATTCTTTTTACAGATTGTCTTAATAGCCTTTAAAAATGTGACCATGTGTCACGCAAATATTTCAAAATATATAGGGGATATGAAGCAGAATCTGAAACGTTTGCTAACAGATTTTAACCCTTCATTATGGCATCGATCTTGAGCTAGCTTGACTGATTTATGCTTTTGGCACATCGCCACAATTACCTCTACAATCAGGCAATATTTGACTGAAATTATTTTAATATTTGTTGAAGATATGAAAACGATTCTTAGATTGATACTATTTTGAAGCATGACATTGACCTTGAACCGGGTAGACTTGCGTATGCCTTCTCCACGTCACCCTGATGACCTAAACATTCAAACATATTTGCATGAACAAACTTAAATCGGTAACGTTGATCTGAATTAAGCAGACTGGAAAATGAAAGCTCAAATATTTTACCTTGAAGTTTGAATATAACCTTGATCCGTAATGATTGACGAATAACTTTTACGGATTGTCTCATGGACGTAAAACGTGTGGCTAAATTCATAAAAATCCTTAAACGAGTGTAGGAGATATGAGTAAGACATACGAATTGAGACTTTAACCATGATCGTTGAATAGGCAAGACTTGCATGTGATTTTAACTCATCGTCTTAATGCTTAAACATTTTAGGCAAATTTCATAACAATCCGTGAAAGTGGGTAGAAGATATGGGCTAAAAGAAAAGTGTTACACAATAATGAAGGACAATACGACTGACTGACTGCGGGATATACGAAGGGTCAGATATCCGTATTTAACCAATCGTGAACGGTATACATTGATATTATGATGAGAAAATGCAATGATTAATGAGACCAAAATGTCATAATTTGAAAAACACGATAAGTTCTTACTTCGTTTCTACTGAATTATGTTTTCTGTGCGTTAAATACGTTTTCTCATCAACGGATGATCTATAACTTAGACGTTTGTCGAGGTTATCACTAATAAAACCCCGCCGTTTCATAGTGAAACATTCTTACAAATTTGAAGTTGGAAAACAATAACACCTATGACGAAGTTTATTTGTCTCCATAAATCATGCGATCGAAATACAAAGTGATAACCTTTGATATTTATATTTTGTTCGCTCTATTATTAGCATACTCTTAAATAATACGACAACATTATATACATGCAAAGTAAGCAATGCGTATCAAGTATTAAACATATATATGAAAGACATATAGATAATAAACGCCTTCACCAATCTCGCTTCGAAATATATATCAAAATGTTCAGTCTTTTCATTAAATATTCTGTAAAAGCAGACTTTCCAACATAAAATACGAAGAGAGGTGTTATACTGTGTCATTAAATTATACTATTGACGCATATCCAATAAACAATGTTAAAAGTTGTCATTATTCACAGTAAGTGTCATATTACACACCAATTTATCCTCTAAAATGATAAAATTAAATAAAACAAGACTATTTTTATGTCTTCGTTGTATTCGGTATATTTATAACTTCCAAGGAAAGTATAAAGACTAAGCAATCTGCTTTTGAACACACATAGAACCTATGCAGTCATCGCTATTGGCATACACAGTTTCCACCATGCACTTGTGAAATGTTGCCTAATAATGTAAAGAGTACTTTTGTGCATTAGTGTCATGCGCAGGCAGGGCAGATGTATCTTAACGACAAATACTAGCAAGAACAGAACAAATATATATATATATATATATATATATATATATATATATATATATATATATATATTTCTTAAGAAACTATGTTAAGATTTCTAAAAGATTACTAAAGTCTTTAAATTTCAAAGCTCATGTATATTTACACTTATTGGTAACGGTATCGACATAAAAAAAACAGTGTTTTCCGTAATTTATAAACAAATACTACGTTTTAAATCAACCCCCTTGCAATGAAATCAATTCACAACGTTCTTGCATGAGTGTCGTATTTATTTGTAACTGGAGGTGCGTACAGTGTTACTTTATTATACGTCGTGTATGTGACTTTTTCGCACGGGTGTTATATTCCAATCAAGTGCGTTTATGTTTATTTCAGAAGTGATTTTGTTCTATTTTCAATATCTTAACAGCGTGCAAACTACATACAAACAATATGCCATTACTCATTAGTGACCCGTTTCTTTTAAATATCACGTTGATCTCGGTTGAAATAAATCAGTGAAACACACATATTACTAAAATGGACGCTCTCAGCCGTATGGAACAACTCATGTTATTGCCTGTATTATTACATCTGTAAACCAAATGAATGTTTTAAAACAGCATATGGGTGAGGTATATCCTTAAACCACCAATGCATATTGCATAACGTAAAGCGTGATATTTCGCCTAAAACAGCATTTATATTCGTTTCGTAAATGACGTGACCACTTCCGCCCTCGTACATGTTTAATTGCTAATAAGATTCGTCGTAAAATGTTATTTGATTTGATTCACATTTTGTTTGTGATGTTTACATACATGGGACGCGTATGGTCGATCTCCGGTTTAAGACAATAACGTTCCTAAGGCGAACCATGCATATGTCAACATAAAGTCGCTTTCAGCTTACATTTTTCTTAATGCTAAACAAATAGCAGAATGCAAATCAATTTAACATGTATTCACTAAACGAAATACAAAATAACAAGCATTGTTTACACCGGATTGTTTACATACAACATTAGAGAGCTCTGATTTTGATTACAAATAATAGCATGTCATTGTTTTTCTTAAACGACTTCTATAACATTTCCAATGCGATTCATACTGATTGTGAAGTCAATATTAAGTCGCTTAGTCCACATACTTAATTTCATTCCCAAACATATAACAATTCAGTAGATAATAACGCATTTGTTCTCAAAAAACACACCGTGTATATTTGAACAAGCATTGGTAAAAACAAAATATGAAAACTCCGAATTTTAATTAAAAAAAATAAAAAATATAGTGCTTCATACAATTATTAAAGTATATTTCAAAGTATACTTACCCTATAAATATGTCACAACATCGTATTTGACGGTTAAGGTTGTCTTAACTTGTGCCACTTGTTATTTACTTATGTGTTGTGTTGATTTATATGAACTTCTTGCAAAACTAATATTTTAAGCGAATTTGTCGAGCATTCTTGTGCACTAGTCTCCAAACTGTGACCGATAAACTCCAACTGTCATACAAAATACTTCTATCGTACCGATATTATCGTAACAACATAGTAAATGCAAGTTTATGATTAAAATATCGCAAATATGTTCGATGCGATAGTATACAACTTTTTATAATTACGTTAATTATTAACAATACCGTTTTGTTAAATAATAAGATATATTAACAGCGGCATTCAAGTGTTGTACTACCTCTACATGTATTATTACGTACCTTTTTTAACATCTCTTCTCTTCATGATAGGTATTATGCATATGCTACTTACTGTTATTATTACTTATTGTTAATGTGTTACATATAAAAAGCTTTATGATCTTGCATCTAACACTTATCACATAATAATCTATTCTTAATACAAACCAATACGACAGTACTATATCAAAAATATATTTATGAAGTTATGTGTACGAATACGATATTCCTATATACATATAACTCAACGTATATCGGTATGGTGCGAACTTTGATTTATTAAAAATGTGTTAAAGCTTATGCTATTTAGCCTTGAATCTACTCGGATTTTAAGACTAAATATGTGTTTTAGTCTGGATAGGCCTAAGCAAATACCGTTATAAAATACGCACACAACCTTTCCACATTCATAATTGTGCAGTTAACCTATGAGATGCAGATGAAAATGTACGAGCAGTCAATTTATTAGAACGATTTTTGTTTTTTGAATTGCTGAGTGTACGATTAGAACAGCCTCGCTGATAACACTCACGCAATGCGTATCTGAATTTAGTGGATACAAAATTATATATCAGAGGATTCATCGCATGGTTCAAGTAAAAGAATATTCTTGCTGAATATAACATCAGAAGCATCTTCTCTAGACCTATATCTGCTATAGCCAGTCTGTGCGCATATGTAAGCCACAATCCAACGACTCGAAAAGGGAGATGACATATGAAAAATATCGCCAATATAGAAACGATGTTGTGTTTAACTTGGCGCTGTCGTTTTGCGTATTCACGTATGTTTCCGGAGGTCACTAAATGATGACTTGTATGACGCATGACAAGAAACACCTGACAGTTAATAACGAAAAGAATAAGAGCTGGTACAATAAAAAACACCGTTGTGAGTGATGTCACATAGAGTCGACCCCACGTGTTTACAATTGGCATCCTGCAGACCTGAAATACAATTATAAACGAGTCAAAAACATTTTTTACGCGTCACATATATTTAAATATGGAACAGTCGTAGCATGATTGTGTTGGTAGAGTAAGATAACCAAGTAAATGAACTGCATTTACAAAAATTACTGTCTTAACATCAATGACTGAGGGTAAATATTTTGGATTCCGTAATCTAAATGCATTCATACTTTTATATTTGGAATTGATTTACTTGAGAATATTACCATAAATTATATTGTATTAATAAAGATCCGGATAGTTAAGGGAAATGTGTTATTTTATATAAAAATGTAAATCATTAAACATATATACTAATCGCCCGAAAAAAATATGTTCAATCAGAATAGAAAGTGATAATCATTGCTAAATACTTCAACACCTGCGATATATGGTGATTTATAATCTTACGTAATGTTAAGTTACAAGAACACGAGATGGTTGTCAGTATGATCAATCATGTTAAAGATAAATTCACAAAGTTTAAGCATACACTGTATACATACGATGTTATATATAATATTTTACATCAATAGGTGTTCCGTTTGTGAATTTCGACTTTTTGAACACAGCTATGTACAGCCAAGGTATGCAAGTCACTAAGGACACGATCCAAATAGCGATGAGCCGCCAGCAGACATGTTTAATCCCAAAATCGACACTCTGGAAGCATAATAATACTAATACAAAGTGTGCAGTGCAATTATAATGTTGGACCTAACATTCACATCTTACAAAGTGCATGCTTTTAAGTCCCAGACAAATAAGTCTGAGTCTCTTAGTTAAGTTTCTTGAATCGGGCCTATTCACAACGATAACATTAACGAGTATGAATAATTTTCCAAACAAAGTGTGCTATTTTTCACTTACATTTTAATCCTTCTAATATACTAATCTCATTTTACGTTGTCGCGGCCATAGCCGTGTGGGTTATACACAGTGAGTTTATACAGGCACTAATGTAATACATGATGATTTGTTGAATAAACTTTGAAATTAGTTAGTGAATGTAGCAACTGGTGGTAACTATTTCGCGCGGAAAGGAGCATTTCCGTGTGTTAGGTTGTATGTGTGTGTTTCAAAGGTGATGTATTGTCCGCCCACGTCATACAGAAACGATATATCCAGTTATTGCACAGCTGGTGACCTGACATCAACAAACATACTATGGTTTGGAGAAGAACCATCGCATTATGCTATGCACTGTGTATATACTTACTAAAAGCAGTATTGTATTATAAAAATATCAAGGCCTTTCTAGTTCATGTCCGATCACAACACAAATCGGAATAAGAAAAAATCTGCCAACATAAGATTTTGAAGCACATACATGAATAATTATTATTGTTTGCGTTTGTATTGGTTACCTGACGACAAGTATTTACCATTGATCAAACGACACCAACCTTCAAAGGGTATCGAATAACTCGGTATCGTTCGACTGTAATAGCTGTTATGGTCATCACCGATGCGTGTGCAATCGCATTCTCCAGGAAGGGAACGAACTTACCTAAAACATTTGAAATATGGTTCAAATGACTATTCAAATGAATACAACGTCAATTCAAATTTTCATACAAGTAAAGACATTGAAAATAATTTAATTGCGTGTTATTGGTGACTGAATTTTGTATTTAATTTGACTAATAGTTTGTGCAAGTGAGCGAATATAATGTTAAAGATGTAAAAACATGTATATATTTTATTTAAGATGTGTTTGTCCTGTTGCGTTAAATA
The DNA here is from genome assembly GCF_020536995.1 of Dreissena polymorpha. Taxonomy (NCBI): domain Eukaryota; kingdom Metazoa; phylum Mollusca; class Bivalvia; order Myida; family Dreissenidae; genus Dreissena; species Dreissena polymorpha. Next base: position 20,704,538 of record NC_068365.1, read on the forward strand.
CAGTTTAACAGTGTGACACCGAGTTAAGAACTGGAGTATATTATGTATTAGGGCTTATATTTAAATCGCTGTTGAAATATATTTGCGCACAATATATAGTTTCAATCATAACAAGAAGACAGACAGTTGGTTTATATTTGACAATTATTGTTTTCGTTAAAAGATTTGTTATAATATTATGCAATAACACATGTATTCAATATGTTTAAATGTTAAATACTTCGAGAATCATTTATTTTGCACTACAAACATAAGGTACGTCCAAACGAGTACCTTTCATTCTCAAGTTTAAATT